>NW_027325812.1:300000-564346 GCF_048418805.1 Vulpes vulpes
AGTCTTTAAAAATAAATAAAATCTTTTTTAAAAAAATAGAGCATTTTCCAGACAGAAAATCTAGCATATGTAAAGCAGGGGCAATGGAATTTTATAAGATCTGTGCAAAGTATATTGTGACTGGAGCTTAGGAGAGACTGTAGGTAAAGTAGAATGGTGAGAGTTAAGGCTAGAGCGGTGGATCCAGTCCAAATGGTGAAGGGCCCAAATGGCTGCTTAAGGAGTTTGAACTTATGTTGGCAACAAAGAAATTTTTAATAGGACTGATGCTATTGTGGGCACACAAGTTTCTTGAGTGTCATATTTGTCTCTTGTGTTTCTAACGCCAGACACATATGTGTCTGGCAAAAAAAAATGTTTGTAGAATATAATTTACCATCTGGAGTGGAGAAAGACTGCAGACAGACTAGTTATGATAGTTTAGGCAAGAGGTTAGAAAAAAAGCTCACTCAGAATTTTGATAAATTTCTGACCTTGAAAACCAATTAGAAACGGGGAAGAAATGAGGTTTCTACTTGGGGAGTTTCAACACTTGGGGTGTTGGTGATGCAACACCATCAGCTGAGACTGAAAGGGACAAATATAGGAGTAAAAAACATGATAACTGTATTGTATATATTAAGTAGTCAAGGGAAAGGTTTTTATTTTTTTTGGCTTGTTTAAGAATTAGGAGGGTTTTTATTTTTATTTTTTTAAAGATTTTATTTATTTATTGAGAGAGAGGCAGAGTCACAGGCAGAGGGAGAAGCAGGCTCCATGCCCGACGTGGACTTCTATCCCTGGTCTCCAGGATCACACCCCAGGCTGCAGGTGGCGCTAAACCACTGTGCCACCGGGGCTGCCCCTATTAGGAGGGTTGTTTTTTTTTTTTAAATTATATTTGAAGGATGAGAGAAGCCAATGGAAATGGAGGTACTGGAGAAGACAGGATAACAGAGAACAAAGTCTGGCATAAGGCAGGAAATGATAAAACCCAGGGAAAAGAGATGGTTTAGGAAGAGGGGAGGAGATGAAAGTAAGCCTAAGGGCTTTTAAACTAGTATGTGGATACATTCTAAACTCCTTTACACATAGAAAAACTCAAGACTTGGCTTGTAAGGATGGATCTCTTGTATGATATATATAGCTGGAACTATTTTTGGTATTCTAATCCTGGAATGTTACAGTTTTGGATTTATGCAATGGAATGAATGTTTATGTACTCCCAAAATTCATACAATGAAATCCTAAACCCAATGTGATGGATTTAGGAGGTGGGGACTTTGGTATGAGGGTGGAGTCCTCTTAATTGGTTATTAGTACCCTCATAAAAGAGACCGCAGAGAGTTCTCTCTTCCCCTCTTTCTACGATGCAAGAATACAACATAAAATTGGCAGTCTGCAAACCTGGAAGAGAGTCCTCAGCAGAATCTAACGGTGCTGGTAACCTGATCTCAGACTTCCACCTTCCAGAACTGTGAGAAATTTCTGCTTATAAGCCACGTAGTTTATGGTACTTTGTTATGTTTACATATTATACCCTTTTTTTTTTAAGATGGGGGGTGGCCACCTGGCTGGCTTGCTTGGTTAAGTCTCACTCTTGGTTTTGGCTCAAGTCGTGGTCTCAAGGTCATGAGATCGAGCCCCCCTCAGGCCCTGCCCTCTGTGTAGAATCGGCTTGAGATTCACTGTTGTCCCTCTGCCCTCCCCCTGGCTAGCTCAGTCAGAGCTTGAGATTCTTGATCACAGGGTCTTGAGTTCCAGCCCCACATTTGGCACAGTTTCCATTATAAAAAAAAGTAAGATCTGTCAATAGCCATATTCAAAGACTTTTGGTAAGTCCCCATTCTGGATCTTTTGAAGCATTTGACATAGTCTACCCACCATTCCTGTTTCTTGAAATGGCTTTCTCTTGGTTCTTATCAATCTCTGACTGACTGACCTTTCTCTGTCCTTCACAGACTGCTGTCCTCTAAATATAGGGGATTTCCCAAGTTCTATTCTCAGAGCTCCTTTCCATCACTAGTAGTGGCTAAACGTTCTTAATCACAATAACTTATTGGGGTGTATATATATATATATATTATATATATATAGTTTATTTATATATATACAATAAGGATTAATCACAATAACTTATTGGGGATATATATATATTATATATAGTTTATATATATATACAATAAGGATTCTCATTATTTATGGTAGTTATGTTC
The DNA here is from genome assembly GCF_048418805.1 of Vulpes vulpes. Classification (NCBI taxonomy): domain Eukaryota; kingdom Metazoa; phylum Chordata; class Mammalia; order Carnivora; family Canidae; genus Vulpes; species Vulpes vulpes. The sequence continues at coordinate 302,196 of NW_027325812.1, forward strand.
TGTAAAGTCACCACAAACACTGATTTAGTGAAAACTGAACCATTGCTCCTAGGAGAAATACAGGTTAGGTTTCTAAAAGCTTCTAGACAGATGCCTGGGTGGCTCAGCAGGTTAAGTGTGTCTGCCTTCTGCTCAGGGTGTGATCCTGTAATTCTGGAATCAGGTCCTACATCCAGCTCCCTGCATGGAGCCTGCTTCTGCCTCTGTCTCTTCCTCTTTCTCTGTCTCTCATGAATAAATAAAAGTCTAAAAAACAAGATAAAACCTTCTAGTCACATTTTCATTACTGATTGGTACATGATCTTGTTTTATATGTGTTTCTGTTTAAAGACACTTAGTTTGGGACGCCTGGGTGGCTCAGCAGTTGAACATCTGCCTTTGACTCAAGGTGTGATCCTGGGGTATGGGATTGGGTCCCACGTCGGGCTCCCTGCATGGAGCCTGCTTCTCCCTCTGCCTGTCTCTGCCTCTCTCTGTGTGTGTCTCTCATGAATAAATAAATTAAAAAAAAAAAAAAAAAAAAAAAAAGACAGTTTAGGGCAACCCTGGCGGCTCAGCGGTTTAGCGCCACCTACAGCCCAGGGCGTGATCCTGGAGACCCTGAATGGAGTCCCACGTCAGGCTCTCTGTATGATGCCTGCTTCTCCCTCTGCCTGTGTCTCTGCCTCTCCCTCTCTGTCTCTATGAATAAATAAAATCTTTTTTTTAAATATTTTTTTCTTTATTTATTTATGATAGTCACAGAGAGAGAGAGAGAGAGAAGCAGAGACACAGGCAGAGGGAGAAGCAGGCTCCATGCACCGGGAGCCCGACGTGGGATTCGATCCCGGGTCTCCAGGATCGCGCCCTGGGCCAAAGGCAGGCGCCAAACCACTGCGCCACCCAGGGATCCCCTAAATAAATAAAATCTTAAAATATATATATATACTGTTGACTCATTAACATTGAACTCACAACCAACAGCGCTATAACTCATGCCTGAACAAAGCTTATCTAACACTTGTATTTTCTCCAGAAGGTATGTCACAGCCTTCTTGCACCTAGGAAAGCTACACATCACTTCAATACACGTGAAGGCTTCTTTAAACTGCAATAAAAGAATGCAAAAAATGTGTGACTATACCACAAAAACATGTTTGCAGTCTGAGATCTGAAACAAAACAACTGTGCCACAGCTCAGTATGTGCACATCAGGGAACTTTTTCACTGCTCTGCATGTCTGTGGATGATCATGAATTCACAGATGTGGAATCCGTGAATAATGAAGATTGACTGTATATGCATATGTATATTTACAAATTAAAAACTTTAATTTAGAAATTAAAAAAGCACCCAAGTGGTGCAGTGGTTGAGTGTCTGCCTTAGGCTCAGATCATGATCCTGGGGTCGTGGGATGGAGTTCCACATCAGGCTACCCACAGGAAGCCTGCTTCTCCCTCTGCCTATGTCTCTGTCTCATGAATAAATAAAATCTTTTAAAAAACCCAACTTGTATTAGCAGCTACTAATGTTATTAATGTACTTGTCTTAAGTACCTGCCTCCAAACCAAACCAAGCAAAAACTCTTGAATTCCTCGAGGCAGGGAGACAAACTTATCTTTATATCTCCATCCCAACAGCACACTACTGAGGTTTTGAGGGTGCTGTCATCTATTACTGTTATATATAATCCAAAGGTTCCTGAGAAGACATAACAGTAGGGACCTACCATCAAATGCACAATATTTTTGAAAAGAGTAATCTTGTCCACTATCTTTACCTCATTTTTTAATCTTAGAGAAAATCCTAAGGAGTCAGGTCCCTATTCCCTCTTCTCTGGGCCCTACGCAGAGTTTTCTCTCTCTCTCTCTCTCTCTTTTAAAGATTCCATTCATTCATCCATCCATGAGAGACACACAGAGAGAAAGGCAGAGTCACAGGCAGAGGGAGAAGCAGGCTCCATGCAGGGAGCTCGATGTGGGACTCCATCCCTGGGCCCCAGGCAGCCCCCCAGACGGCCCTCTGTGGCACCTTTGTACAGACCATATTGTAATTCCTAGGTGGTTACACGGCCCCTCCCTGAGATGGAGGTTGGGAGAACCACTATAAAACTTCAAAATGTGGGATCCCTGGGTGGCGCAGCGGTTTGGCGCCTGCCTTTGGCCCAGGGCGCGATCCTGGAGACCCGGGATCGAATCCCACATCAGGCTCCCGGCGCATGGAGCCTGCTTCTCCCTCTGCCTGTGTCTCTGCCTCTCTCTCTTTCTCTCTGTATGACTATCATAAATAAATAAAATTAAAAATTAAAAAAAAAAACTTCAAAATGTGATTATATTTTTTGTTTGCAAGGGGGAGGAGAAGGCACAGCAGAAGGAGGAGCTTTGCGGGACTTAGGGGCCGAGGCTTGTGAGAACTTCAGCTACTTCGTTTCTAGGTCCCTTCTTTATGGCTTTCTCCAGGTTCTCTATTCTGCAGATACCTGTGACAGCTAGAAGTTATCGGTGTTCAGGATTTGATGTTCTTCACCCTTCCTGGTACAAGAGTGAGAGCAAAGAAAGAGTTTTTAAGAAAGAAAGGGTGAGGGATCCCTGGGTGGCGCAGTGGGATCCCTGGGTGGCACAGCTGTTTAGCACCTGCCTTTGGCCCAGGGCGCGATCCTGGAGACCCGGGTTCGAATCCCATGTCGGGCTCCCGGTGCATGGAGCCTGCTTCTCCCTCTGCCTATGTCTCTGCCTCTGTGTGTGTGTGAGACTATCATAAATAAAAATTAAAAAAAAAGAAAGAAAGAAAGGGTGAGACACCTGAGTGGCTCAGTGGGTGAGCGTCTTCCTTTGGCTCAGGGCGGGATCCCGGGGTCCTGTGATCGAGTCCTGCGTCAGGCTCCTTACTGGGAGCTTGCTTCTCCCTCTGCCTGTGTCTCTGCCTCTCTCTCTCTCTCTCTCATGAATAAATAAATAAATTATATATATATATATATATATATATATTTTTTTTTTTTTTTTAAATTGTTCAGGGCAGCCCCGGTGGCGCAGCAGTTTGGCGCCGCTTGCAGCCTGGGGTGTGATCCTGGAGACCCGGAATCGAGTCCCACATCGGGCTCCCTGCATGGAGCCTGCTTCTCCCTCTGCCTGTGTCTCTGCCTCTCTCTCTCTATGAATAAATAAATAAAATCTTTTTTAAAAAAAGTTCAGCAAATAAACAAATATGGCAAAATAATAGTTGTTGACTCTGGAAAGGAATATAGCTATTCATTGCACTAATCTTTTTACTTTATGTATAAAATTTTTCACATTATCTATCTATCTATCTATCTATCTATCTATCTATCATCTATCTATCTATCTAACAGTTCTTACACATGAAGAAATCAAGAAAGTAATTCTCACACATTTTCCTAAGCCTACTTTAACTCCCTCACAGAAGTGAGAATCCATTTTTTAAAAAGAACCATTTGAATCTACCTACTTCCATCACCATTTCTCCCCTTCACATTTGTCTTTGGTAAGAAAGTCAATGCTTCCTCTCCTTTGTATTTAAAGATTACCTTTTGGTTTTCCTTTCCTTTAGCCTCCTTTCCGCTACTTCATGAGAAACAACTCTCAATTTCTTACATTCCTTTTCTCTGATAATTGTGAGTAGGGGAGAGGAAGAAGAGAGGAATTTTTTTTTTTTTTTTAATTCAGAGAGAGAGGCAGAGACACAGGCAGAGGGAGAAGCAGGCTCCATGCAGGGAGCCCGAGGTGGAACTCGATCCCGGGCCTCCAGGACCACACCCCGGGCTGCAGGCGGCGATAAACCTCTGCTCCACTGGGGCTGCCGGAAGAGAGGAATTTTGTATCTTGATTTTGTCACAATCTAAATCATGAGATAGATCGCTAATAAAGTTGGTACTCAGTGCTTAAATTTTATTGTTGAAACAAATTTATTTTTAAAGATTTTATTTATTTATTCATGAGAGACACAGAGAGAGAGAGAGAGGCAGAGGGAGAAGCAGGCTCCCTGCAGGGAGCCCGAGCCCGATGTGGGACTCGATCCTGGGACTCCAGGATCACGTCTGAGCATCTAACTCTTTTTTTTTTTTTAATTTTTTTAATTTTTTAATTTATTTATGATAGTCACACACAGAGAGAGGCAGAGACACAGGCAGAGGGAGAAGCAGGCTCCATGCACCGGGAGCCCAACGTGGGATTCCATCCCGGGTCTCCAGGATTGCGCCCTGGGCCAAAGGCAGGCGCCAACCGCTGCACCACCCAGGGATCCCTGAGCATCTCACTCTTGATATAAACTCAGGTCTTCAACTCAGGGTCATGAGTTCGGGGCCCCGTGTTGAGCTCCATACTGGGTGTGGAACCTATTTAAAAATAAATAAAATAAGGTGAATTTTTCTCCCCCTAATACTTTGGGGCCTCCTTTGTCTATTGGGCTTAAGGGGAATGGGATGTCAAATTTAATAACATGCCATGAGTAAAATATGAGAAAAGTGAACCTCAGGATATTCCAAAATAAAAACATTTTCCTCAGATAAGTTTTAAATTATATTTTCCTGGCTTTAACTTCCATTATGTGGACAATTGGGAATTGACTGCAGTTCTAAATGCAGCTTCTAAGAAGCTTGATATTTTGGTATATACTCCATCCTGTAAGTGTAAGTGTAGGCTTCTAACTCTCAGAGGAAGGAAGCAGCCTCTTTGCACCTTAAAGCCAAATTCAAGGAGTAAGAATGTTTATGTCAGACAACCTGTTTTCCTGTTTGGCTCAAGTCCGATAGATGGAATATTGGGCAAAATGAGACATATTCATGTTTTCTTATATGTGGTCAGAAAAAAAATAAAAGACTTTAGTATCTAGTTTTCTTTTCTTTCTTTTTTTTTTTAAGTATTTTATTTATTCATGAGAGACACAGAGAGAAAGAGAGAGGCAGAGTCACAGGCAGAGGGGGAAGCAGGCTCCATGCAGGGAGACCTTCAGCCCAGGTCTCCAGGATCAGGCCCTGGGCTGAAGGTGGCGCTAATCCGCTGAGCCACCCAGGCTGCCCTAGTTTTCTTTTCTTTATGCTAGTCGATCCAGAAATGGGTATGACAGGCCCAAATCAGCCACACATTTTACTTCACTGCTTCATGCTCTTTTGTAGATCACAAAAACAGTCATCTCTTTAACTGAAGATATCTCCCAGTGATGTGACTGGCCTTTCTATCGAAATGTTTCTAGCCATCATGTTGCAGTTCAGTAGCTTTTGCAGCATAGCAAACCACCACAAAGTGGCTTTAAACAACAATTTGTTATTGTTATTTTGTGTGTTGGCTGGCTACAACTATGTGACTTTTCTGCTCTATGTGTTATCAGCTGGGTTTACTCATATGACAGTCATCTAGAGTCTTGACGAAGACTGGGTGTGGAACCTATTTAAAAATAAATAAAATAAGGTGAATTTTTCTCCCCCTAATACTTTGGGGCCTCCTTTGTCTATTGGGCTTAAGGGGAATGGGATGTCAAATTTAATAACATGCCATGAGTAAAATATGAGAAAAGTGAACCTCATACAATGTGTGAGTGATACAATATGGCTCACACATTGGTCAGTAGGTTCTTGCTATTGGCTGGAACTTTTCTCTCCACCTAATCTCTCCAGCAGGATAGCTGGACTTCTCTACAAGGCTCCAAGAAGGTGAAAAGTGAAAACTACCAAGTCTCTTAAGTCCTGACTTTCAGGGCAGCCCTGGTGGTGCAGTGGTTTGGTGCTGCCTGCAGCCTGGGGTGTGATCCTGGGGACCTGGGATTGAGTCCCACATCAGGCTCCCTGCATGGAGCCTGCTTCTCCCTCTGCCTCTCTCTCTGTCTCAACAAATAAATAAAATCTTAAAAAAAAAAGTCCTAACTTTCAAATTGTCACAGTTTTATTTCCACCATATTCTCACGGTTAAAGCAAGTAGCGAGGCCAGTCCAGATTCAAGGGTTGGGGAAATAAATGCAACCTCTAAATAAATAAATAAATAAATAAATAAATAAATGCAACCTCTTGATGAGAAGAATAGGAATGGCAGGAACTATATTGGTAGTCACCTTTGCAGACAATCTATCACACATGGGAAAAGAGAAGACTAAAGAGACAGAAAATAACTTTAGTTGAGAAAAGAGGAGAAATATGAGATGAAACAGAGAAAAAACAATATAGGTGTGCTTCTACAATGCTTTTGTGGTCAGCTGAATTTCCCCAGGAAAACTAACTGAACGTACAAATGAATGAATATGTTTGTTCTAGTGAAGGAAGGAAACATCATGCATTTTGTCTGCCTTCTTGTTCTTTTTTTTTTTTTTAAGATTATATTTATTTATTCATGAGAGACAGAGAGAGAAAGAGAGAGAGAGAGAGAGAGAGGCAGAGACATAGGCAGAGAGAGAAACAGGCTTCATGCAGGGAGTCTGATGTGGGACTCGATCCCGGGTCTCCAGGATCAAGCCCTGGGCAGAAGGCAGGCGCTAAACCGCTGAGCCACCCAGGTGTCCCTGCCCTCCTGTTCTTAAGCCTAGAATGTTAAGGAAAATTCAAATAGACAGTCATACAAAATATAGATATAGTATTTATATATGAACTGTTGAATTTAGAAGATAGGTTAAGAACAACTGCTCAGGGAGAGAGAGTTGACTCCTGGCTGAGCAGAAAGCCCGACGTGGGGCTCGATCCCAGAACCCTGAGATCATGACCTGAGCTGAAGGCAGATGCCCACCGGGGAGGGCAGCCCCGGTGGCTCAGTGCTTTAGCACTGCCTTTGGCCTAGGGAGGGATCCTGGAGTCCCAGGATGGAATCCCATGTCGGGCTCCCTGCATGGAGCCTGCTTCTCCCTCTGCCTGTGTCTCTGCCTCTCTCTCTCTGTGTCTCATGAATAAATAAAATCTTAAAAAGAAAAAAAAAAAAAAAGAACAACTGCTTGAGTTCAAATCCTTGAACCACCACTTGGGCAGTTACCTCATTTCCCTGAGCCTTAGTCTCCTCATTTTTTTTTTTTTTAAGTAGGCTCTATGCCCATTGTGGGGCTTGAACTCACAACCAAAGGTCACACGTTCTACCAACTGAGCCACCCAGGTGCCCTAGTTTCCTTATTTTAAAATGGACTTAAAAACAATACCTATTCGGGGATCCCTGGGTGGCTCAGCGGTTTGGCGCCTGCCTTTGGCCCGGGGCGCGATCCTGGAGTCCTGGGATTGAGTCCTGCGTGGGGCTCCCGCATGGAGCCTGCTTCTCCCTCCTCCTGTGTCTCTGCCTCTCTCTCTCTATCATAAATAAATAAATCTTTAAAAAAATACCTGGGATCCCTGGGTGGCGCAGCAGTTTGGCGCCTGCCTTTGGCCCAGGGCGCGATCTTGGAGACCCGGGATCGAATCCCACATCGGGCTCCCGGTGCATGGAGCCTGCTTCTCCCTCTGCCTATGTCTCTGCCTCTCTCTCTCTCTGTGACTATCATAAAAAAAAATTAAAAAAAAAATAAAAAAAACAAAAAAAATAAAAAAATACCTATTTTATTGGCTTATTATGGGGATTAAATTAGATAATATACTTGGCACATTGCCTGGAAGAGAGTCAACACTGAATAAATATTAGTTATTCTTATTAAATCTATTAGGTCTGCCCTCATATGATAGAGAATCTTCCACTAGAAAGAATACTGTCAATGAGGGTTATAGCCCCTGTGCCAGAGGTAAGGCAATTATTTTGACCTTCTGGGTTAAGGACCTCATAACTTACTCATTTTGCTTTTCTCCTTGCTTCATAGACAAGCAAAGAGAACATCAAAACTATAATATTTACAATAGATGAACATTAGAGATCCCCTAACCTTCCATATCATGAACAAATCCTCAAAGGAACTCAACAGAACCCAACTTCTATTTGAGGTATTATTATCCAATAATAATGCCTAAAATTTGTAGACTATTTCAGAGTTTATATTGCCTTTTTATATTCATTATATTATAATTCTCACCATTCTACTGGGTATTATCCCCAGTAGACATGTAAGAAACTGGGTCTTAGGGGGATCAAATTACATTCATGCCCAATATCACATAGCTATTAAGTGTCAGAATTAGTATTTGAATCTGGTGTTACAATATCTATTAATTAAACTATTCCAGTGTAGAGAGTAAAATATTATGGGTTTGTTAGGTTAGAATTATCCTCTAGGTGCAGCTAGCATTCTAATTGGGAATTCAGACACCAGAGGAATTGCTAGAAGCACTTCAGTCATTTCAACTCTAATCAACATTAGATGTTTTACTTATTAAACCAATGAATGACAGAAATTAATTTATATTGGATAAATTAATAGATTGTTAGTTGGAAGAGTAGATGTTAGGGATTTTTTTTTAAAAGATTTTATTTATTTGAGAGACAGAGTGAGCATTATGAGAGCAGCAGAGGGAGAGAGAGTTGACTCCTGGCTGAGCAGAAAGCCCGACGTGGGGCTCGATCCCAGAACCCTGAGATCATGACCTGAGCTGAAGGCAGATGCCCAACCAACTGAGCCACCCAGGCGCCCCAAAGTTAGGGATTATTGCTGAAAATAGTGGTGCTGTGGATTAGATAAAATAATCAAATGCTTTTCATGCTTATATGAATTGATAATGGTACATGAAATGATAAAACACAAAAGCATTTCATTTTTTTTTAATTTTATTCATTTTTCATGAGAGACACACAAAGAGGGGCAAAGACACAGGCAGAAGGAGAAGCAGGCTCCATGCAGTGAGCCCGACGTGGGATTTGATCCCAGGCCTCCAGGATCACACCCTGGGCTCAAGGCAGTGCTAATCCGCTGAGCCACCCAGCCTGCCAAGCATTTTAGTTTAAATCTTTCAAGACCTATAACCTATGTCCTTAGGGATGGAGCCTGACATGTATATAAAAGGTTCAGTGTCTTGACATTGTGGTGGAAGGTTTGTGGTTGCCTGATGCCAATTCTAAGGGTAATAAAATCCTAATTTTGTTCTATTACTGCATTTATCTTGTTTAAAACTTCATGCCAAAGCATGGTGGAATCATAGAACATAGTGCTTAGATTTTTTTTTTAAGATTCATTTATTTATTTATGAGAGACAGACAGAGAGGCAGAGACACAGGCAGAGGGAGAAGCAGGCTCCTTGCAGGGAGCCTGATGCGGGACTCGATCCCTGATCCCAGGATCACACTCTGAGTTCAAGGCAGAGGCTCAACTGCTGAGCCACCAGGCATCCCAGTGCCTAGAGATTTTTAAAATTATTTTGTTTTGGTTTATTAGTAAGTATTTAACACTAAATGTCATCTTCTAATTTATAAAGTTATGTTCTTTTTGTTACATCACGTGATTCCATCTTCTCCACTATATCTTGCTATAGGTTTTTTGTTTTTTATAAAGAGAAAACTGGCGGCCAGATGCAGAACTCCCTATGGGCGGGGAGGGGGAGAGGCTAGAGAGACCTCAGCCTGCAGACGGGCACAGACAGGGAGGCTGTGGCACCTGGAGACTGTGAGTGGTTCACCCGGCCCGTGGGCCAATGAGGATCCAGGCCAGATCCGCAGGCCTGCGCGGACTCCCTGCAGCCTCCCCATCTGCTATGGAGGGTGCCAGTGAGCCCCCCAACACCTGACTCCGGAGGAGCTGACGGAGCCGGAAAACACACGGCGGCTGAAGCTGGAGTTGCTGGTGGAGATCCAGTGCGTGTGGAGGCTCTCAGTGAGGCCATTGACAAGGTGGAAGGTCTGGAAGCCCAAGAAGGCAGTTAAAACCTTGCAACAGAACTAAAAGGTAGCAATGGGCAGCAAGAACTTCAACATGTGCCCCAGAAGGGGATCTAGTTCTTGGTGGAGAAGGAACTTCTCCAGAACATGCTCATTTCCTGTACCAGGGCAAGAGCCTGAACAACACAGGTATGGGGGCTTCCTTGGGGCAAGGAAAGGGCTAAACCTGCCAATGCTCCATGCCTTTGTAGGTCTGTAGGAGCCCACAGACCTCAGTCTAGTACAGACCCTCAGTCAGTTACTCTGGAGCTTTCTGCCTCCCCAAAGAGGCCCAGAAGACTGGCCATAGATGACAGGAGCCTTTGCCCAGTGATACTGCCTGTGCAACCCCAGGGTTTTCTAGTCTACAGGTGTATGTGAGGTGCTATCCTTCACCTGATCATGCTGAACGCCGGCCTTCACAATCCCAGTGTCTGGGACAAGCTGGGCCTGGAGCTCTTTGGGGCCATGAATCAAAGCATCAGTGAGGGTGGGAACTGCCTGAGGAGCCGCTCAGAAACCTCTACGACAGCATCTGAAATGAGCTCTTCAGTATTCCTGAGGATGATGGGAATGGTCAGACCCATACCTTCTTCAGCCTGGACGTGGAGGCCTGGCTCCTTAAGCTTGGAGGAGGCCAGGTGAAGGTGTGGAACTGGCGCTGCTTTATTGTCACAGACAACTGCCTCTACCATTTTGAGAACATGACAGACAAGGGCCTGGGAGGAATCATCCCTGTGAATAATCTGAACATCCAAGATGTTGACAAGCCTCAGAAACCAAACCACTTTGAGCTTTGCATCACCAACAACGTGGGGCAGCTCATCAAAGTCTGCAAAATGAAGGCAGATGGCAGGGGGTGTACCTGGCTTCGGCTCCCATGCAGGCGAAGAAAAGTGGATCAAATTCATTCAGGATCCTGTGAGGATAGGCCCTTTCTGTGAGATGCTGGTGGCAAGGAAGAAGCTGATTCTGTCAAAAAGGAGGGAGCAGCCCTGCCCCCTCGCTCCATTACTTACTGTGGAGCTGCCCTATCTTGGTGGCTGGATCCCTGGGTCCTGCTGTTGCAGATTCTGGTTTGGAAAATTCACCATCTCTATCACTGTTCTCTTATTTGCAATCAACACGCTGTTGGTAATTTTTTTTTTTTACACTGTTGGTAATCTTACTATTTAACCACGAGAGAGAGTTCCTACTTGGAGGGGCAGTTCTTCTAAATAACATATTAGCAAAGAGAATTCATCAATGTACAAAAGAATAATACCCTACAACTAAGTAAAGTTTATTTCTGGAATGCAAGAGTGGCTGAATATTAAGAAAATAAATCACTGGGGATCCCTGGGTGGCTCAGCAGTTTAGCGCCTGCCTTTGGCCCAGGCTGCGATCCTGGAGTCCCGAGATCAAGTCCCACGTCGGGCTCTTGGCATGGAGCCTGCTTCTCCCTCTGCCTGTGTCTCTGCCTCAATCTCTCTCTCTCTCTCTCTCTCTCTCATAAATAAATAAATAAATCGTAAAAAGAACATAAATCACTATCATTTATTGTTTTGTTTTATTTTATTTTTAATTTTTTTTATTGTTTTATTTTTTAAAGATTTTATTTAAAATCTGTCCCATGTCGGGCTCCCTGCTTCTCCCTCTGCCTGTGTCTCTGCTTCTCTCTGTGTGTGTCTCATGAATAAATAAATAAAATCTTAAACAAAAAATGAAAAGAGAGATACTGGTTACTTTGAATATATTTCTACGAAATAATAAGAAATATTGAATAATAAGAAAGATTGAATAAGAAGATTGAATAAGGGGATCCCTGGGTGGCGCAGCGGTTTGGCGCCTGCCTTTGGCCCAGGGCGCGATCCTGGAGACCCAGGATCGAATCCCACATCAGGCTCCCGGTGCATGGAGCCTGCTTCTCCCTCCGCCTGTGTCTCTGCCTCTCTCTCTCTCTCTGTGACTATCATAAATAAATAAATAAATAAAATTTAAGAAGATACATATAAAAAAAAAAAAGAAGAATATTGAATAAGAAAACATGCAGAAAAATGTTTAAGGCTTTTGACAAGGCTGTTCTTCAAAAAATCTGTATGTGCATTGAAAAACAGTAACAGGGACACCCGGGTGGCACAGCGGTTTGGCGCCTGCCTTTGGCCCAGGGCGCGATCCTGGAGACCCAGGATCGAATCCCACATCAGGCTCCCGGTGCATGGAGCCTGCTTCTCCCTCTGCCTATGTCTCTGCCTCACTCTGTGTCTTTCATGAATCAATAAGTAAAATATTTTTTTAAAAAAAGAAAAACAGTAACAAAAGACTTGTATAATGATATTTTTGCATGTACATAACATTACATATAGAGAGAAAATAAAGAACTATTTTAACATGTCCAGGATAAAAAGGGCTTGGGCAACTTTATTGCTTTTTCTAATTGCCCAGTGGAAAATTTTCTATCATAAGGGAGCAGTGTTTAAAAAACAAAACAGGGAACCCTGGGTGGCGCAGCGGTTTAGCGCCTGCCTTTGGCCCAGGGCGCGATCCTGGAGACCCAGGATCGAGTCCCACGTCGGGCTCCCGGTGCATGGAGTCTGCTTCTCCCTCTGCCTGTGTCTCTGCTCTCTCTCTCTCTCTGTGACTATCATAAATAAATAAAAACTAAAAAAATAAAAATAAAAAAGAAATGTTTAAAAAACAAAACAAAAAAAACAAAACAAATGTAGCAGACTCTTTGTTAATTCATTCTGGTTCTAACATGGGAAAATGCTAAATATGTCTGTTCATTCAACTATATAACAATTTTGAAAAATTCACCAATATGCAGCTTCTTATCCCTAGAGACATTGAACCATGAAGAGAAGCTGTAGTGAAATTAAATAGCCATTGAAATGTTCTTAGAAAATGTATTTTTCTTCCTTAGAAGTTACTGTCAGAACTTCATTGTTCCTAACTTTGTTTTAACCAATTCTCTTGATGAAGTGCAAGGAATGAAATAATACAGCAAATGAAATAATACAGAATGAAATGTGAACAACAGATTTGAACTATGTGAGTCAATTTACAGGCAGATTTTTTTCACACAGTACTGTAAATATATTGTCTCTTCCTTATGATTTTCTTCATAACATTTTCATTTTCTTTTCTAGCTTATTTTTTTGTAAGAATGCAGTATATAATATATAAACTATATGTTAATCAACTGTTTATGTTATCAGTAGGGCTTCTGGTCAACTTTAGGCTATTAGTAGTTAAGTTTTTAGGGAGTTAAAAGTTATACTTGGATTTTCTGTGTGTGGGCTTGGCATTGTTCAAGGGTCAGCTGTAATACAACAAATCCAAAGCAGCATGAGACATCGATTTTCAGCAAGTTAAAAATTTGCTCTAAAAAAATTTTTTTTCTCTAAGCATCAGTTGTCAATTGCTAATCAATAAGAATCAGTCAGCAAGTGAGGAAACCTAGGAACTAGGTTTATGATCTACTGTGTAAAGCTTTAGGCTTCTCTCCTATTTATTATCCCTCCTAATGTTTGGAATCATAAAAATTCTCATAACTAGCTTCTACTTATATTTGGTCGGGCCTAGCTCTACCTGCTTCAAATTTGAGGATATCTTTACTCGATATATTTTTTTAAAAAAATTTATTTATCTACTCATGGGAGACGCAGAGAGGCCGAGACACAGGCAGAGGGAGAAGCAGGCCCCATGCAGGGAGCCCGATGTGGGACTCGATCCCGGTTCTCCAGGATCACACCCTCTGCGAAAGGCAGGTGCCAAACCGCTGAGCCACCCACCCCCACCCTCACCCCCACCCCCACCCCACTTTACTCGATTTCACTGTCATCCTCAAAGTTGATTTCTTTTTAGACTAAAAACCAAATATAAGAGCTTTTTCTCAACTGTGTCCACATTCTGTGATTGGGAATCCTAATTGCTAAGGAGTAAGAGGCCAGTGTCTATAAAAGGAAATAATTATTAAAGGCTAATCAACGGGCTAGGAATTCTCAGCTCTACTTGAATAGAGGTAGAAAACAGGTAGGAGCAGAGTAACATATTAGGAAAATTGCACAAGAAATAGGATCTGAAGATCTCAACTAATTTTTTAATAGATTTTATTTTTGCGAGAGAGAGCGAGCGGGAGCGGGAGCGGGAGCGGGAGCGGGAGCGCAGGAGCAGGGGCTGGAGGGGCGGGAGCGATGGGAAGGGCAGAGGGAGGAGGAGAACAGATTCCCTGCTGAGTGTGGGGCCTGAAGCGGGGCTCCATCCCAGGACCCAAAGATTATGACCCCAGCGGAAGGCAGATGCTTAACAGATTGAGCCACTCAGACACCTTACAATTCTAATTTTATTCCTGGATCACCTTGGGAAGAAAAAAACTATACCACTTTTTTTTTTTTTAATTTTACCTCTTAATTGAACTTTATTGCTTTATAGAGAGTTAACAAAGATTGTACAAAAAGAGTATTGCAGGAAAAAGAAAAGAATATTGCAGGTTGCCTCAGTTGACATTAATATTGCCATTTTTATATATTTTTCTTTATTTCAAAGGATAAAATAAATAATATGTTAACGATTTCAGGAATTAATATTTTTTAGAGGAAAATAGATAAAATCAAATACATGAAGTAAGAACTTTAGTTTTGGTTGTTTCTACCTTCCTCCATTGAAAGGAATCAGTGGCTTTTTTGAGAAATAATTGATACAAAATCTGGGGCAGGAAAGGTATAAGGTGAGCCTGAGACATCTTGTTTATGCCATAAAGCAAGGCAGGTTTTTTTTTTTTTTTAATTTTTAAATTTTTTTGAGAGAGAGAGAGGGAGAGAGAACTCAGAGGGAGAAGCAGACTCCCCATTGAGCAGAGAGCCCTATGTGGGGCTCAATACCAGGACCCCAAGATCATGACCTGAGCTGAAGGCAGATGTTTAATCGACCAAGCCACCCAGGTGCCCCAAGTAAGGCAGCTTTAAAAAATTAATAAGGTTAGGCTTCCACTTCTAGACATAACAAAGAAACTGGCACAGAGTAACCCCTCCTATTTTAAGTGACTAGAAATTGGGAAAAAATATATCAAATAAATGTTTTTAGACATTGGACAACAGGCATAGAAACAAACAAGGTGAGAATTATAGTCATCGTGGCATTTTATGAACTCTCAACCTAGTGAAGTGGGGTCCAAGCAGAGCACTGCAGTCTGGCCTAGCTGAGAAGACAGGGGTAGACTTTGTGGAGGCGGAGTCAAGTGGAATTTGCTGGGTAGACTACTGATGAGGAAGGAACTATTCAGGAAAAAAGCCAGAACACTGCTCTAGCCAAGATGAAGTAACAGGGATCTGATCTTTTCAACTGAAAAAACAAAACAAAACAAAAAACCAAAAAACCAAAACTAACCTTAAAAAACTTGATTAAATATATGAAGCAATGGTTTTCAAGACATGGGACACCATGCAGTAATGGGCAGTGATTCCTGAAAGATGAGAAACAAATGAAGTAAACCCTATGATTCTCCCAGTTTATTGCTTGGAGAGAATTTCTAGGTCATACACAAGAAGAACCTAGAAAGAACTTGGCAGTCATCTTTAGTTAAAGAGATGGAGGCCAGGGTGGCTAGAGAGCACAGGACAAAGGAACAGAACGAAGAGAGCTATACACTAAGAGATTTTAAAAGATACCTTGAGGTTTCCTCTTGAATCATCTGCTGAGTACTGGTTAGCTTATTTTTTTCCTTTTTTTTAAGTAGGCTCTACATCCAACATGGGGCTGGAACTCATGACCCTGAGATCAAGAGTCACATGCTCTACTGACGGAGCCAGCCAGGAGCCCCTGTTTAGTGTATTTATGTGAGGAAATCACTTAAACCAGGTAAAGAATCACCTGAAACAAAGAGAGTAACCTCTGAATCTCACATAAGACCAGGAATAGTGTGTTCCCACCTGCCAGAATAGAGGACCTTGTAATTCCCTGGGTACAATACTTAGAAATTTGCTTGAGCATTTTTTTTTTGGTATAAAAATCAGAGAAAATTGGGATTAATTACCCTAAAGAAGAAGAAAAATGTTTAAAAAAAAGAGGAAAAAAATCAAAGCAGAGAAGTAACTAAATATATTAATAATTTTGAGGCATACAGGGAGAAAATAAGAACTTAAGAGTCATTTAATAACAAGCAGAACTTAATACAAAATCATTTTCACTCGATTTCCAAATAGTCACATATCTAATGTTGAGGGGATCTCCTACGGTACCTTCTCATGTTATATTTTGCAATCAAATCCAAATATTAGCAAAAATTATTTTGAGATTACCAACGAAATAGTTTATTTTTGCCAGTGACGAATAGAGACACCAAACACATATTTGAAGGTAGGACATCTAGAAATATAAGAGATCTAGACTCTACAAACCTCCAGAGAGTAGAGTCTATTAGCTGTTTCCTTCTTCTTCCCCATGCTCCTTCTGATGTCACTTCTCATCTATCCCATTATAACTGTCTTCCAGCTGATGGTCAGCCTACAACCACCACACCCCCGCAGAGCCACCTTACAGGTATTGGCCAGAATAATTCTTTTGTTGTTGTTGTTTAAAGATTTTATTTATTTATTTGACAGATAGAGCACCAGCAGGAGGAGGGGCATAAGGAAAGGAAGAAGCAGGTTCCCTGCTGAGCAGGGAGTCACACGTGGGGCTCAATCCCAGGATCCTGGTATCATGCATGACCCGAGTTGGAGGCAGATGCTTAACTGACTGAGCCACCCAGGTGCCCCTGCCCAGAATAATTTTTTTAATTCTTTTTTTTAAATAAAGATTTTATTTATTTATTCATAAGACACACACACACACACAGATACACACACAGAGGCAGAGACACAGGCAGAGGGAGAAGCAGGCTCTATGCAGGGAGCCCGAGGTGGGACTTGATCCCGGATCTCCAGGATCACACCCTGGGCTGAAGGCAGGAGCCAAACTGCTGAGCCACCCAGGGATCCCCCAGAATAATTCTTATCTCAGTTCTAATTGTCTCATTTTTGTGCTCAAAATAAATATATAAAATATTCTTTTATGGTTTAAGAAGACTCACATTTATTTCAATTCACCTCTAAGTCTCTTGGTTTCTAAGCCAAAATTATGGCTAATATTAACCATTAGCATTTATCAATTGCTTACTCTGTGTTAGGCACTATACTAAGCATATGTATTATAACATGCAGTGCTCCCTCAAGCCCACTGAGGTTTTCTGGAGAACTATCACAGGAGATTGTGGAGAGCATATGTAGAAGATGAATTAAGTTGCTTTCGCCTGGGCTGCTGAGTGATTGCATAAAGCAGAGCCTGCTTGCTACTTGTTGTATGAATAAAAATAAAACTTCTACTTTATTTAAAAAAAAATTTAAATAGTGGTGGTAGGAAAAAATTGGTTCTAGACTAAACTCTGCTCTGACGGCATATAACAAAGTTTAAAAGCAAGCCCTGAAAAGATGAAACTATTTCCAAGTAACGTAACTGTCCCCAAAACAAATCTCAAGAATATTTATAGGAATAGAAAAATATCCAGAACCCAACAAAGTAAAATCTGTATGTCTGGGCACTCATTTGAAAATAAAATTTCTTTTTTTTTTTTAATATTTTTTTTAATTATTATTTATTTATGATAGTCATACAGAGAGAGAGAGAGAGAGAGGCAGAGACACAGGCAGAGGGAGAAGCAGGCTCCATGCACCGGGAGCCCGACGTGGGATTCGATCCCGGGTCTCCAGGATCGCGCCCTGGGCCAAAGGCAGGCGCCAAACCGCTGCGCCACCCAGGGATCCCTACTCATTTGAAAATAAACGCACATACAAAGAAAGAGAAAATAGTATCCAATTATGAGAAGAAAATTAATCAAATGAAACTAATTCAGAAAGTATACAAATGTTAGAATTAGTAAACGAAGATTAAAACACTTAAAACTTTATTTCATATGTTCAAGAAGCTACAGAAGAAAAAAAAAGAAACTACAGAAGATTCTGAGAAGATGATGGAGTAGGACCAGGGGCCTGTCACTCCACCTAGGCAGCAGCTGCACTGGCAAAATCAGTCTGATGTAACTATTTTGGAACTCTGGAGCCGAGGAAAGGCTTGCAACTTCCAAGAGGAGACTTGGAGAGTAAATTTTAGCTGGTTTTGATCAACTTTAGCTGTTAACATAGTAGCACCTACCCATCCTCCACTCCTAGCCCCACAGCAGGCAGCTATGCGCATGTTCTAGGAGCAGCTTGTGAGAACCAGAGTGGATAAAAAGGATCCTCTCCTCCAAATGTTGGTAATCTCTGTTCTTATCTCTGATTGCTGCTTCTGATCACAGAGGTACAGACGAAGACAAGGATGACTACTGTTGTTATACATCTCCCTCTGACTGAAGTGACTTTCCCAAGGGATTTATTTATTTATTTTAAGATTTTATCCATCTATCCATGACACCACACACACACACACACACACACACACACACACACACACGGAGGCAGAGACACAGGCAGAGGGAGGAGCAGGCTCCATGCAGGAAGTCCGATGTGGGACTCGATCCAGGGTCTCCAGGATCACGACCTGAGCCAAAGGCAGATGCTCAACCACTGAGCCACCCGGGTGTCCCTGTCTTTGGCTTTTGACAGTTTTACTGTAATGTGTCTCTATAGACAAACATCCAAAATTCAATTTAATATGTTTTTACCGTATTAGTAGAATAAGGGACAAAAAATCACATTATACTCTCAATGGATACAGAAAAACATTTGAGAAAAGTCAACACTTTCAGGATAAAAACACTCAAACTAGAAATAGGAGAGAACTTCCATATGATGAAGAGCATCTAAGAAACAGTTACAGCTGACATCACACTAATGCTGAAAGACATAATGGTTTTCACTCAGATCAAGCAAGAAAAATAAAAGGCATTTCCTGTTTATAGATTAGATGATTTATTTTTTTATTATTTTTTTAGATGATTTAATTTTGTTGAGACGGCAATACATCCAAGACTGATCCAGAGATTCAGTGCAATCCCTATCAAAATTCCAGCTAGCTCTTTTGTGGAAATTGCTAAGCAGATCCTAAAATTCATATAAAAATGCATGGCACCTGGCATAGACAAAATAATCTTTTTTAAAAAAGATTTTATTTATTCATTCATAGAGACACACAGAGAGAGAGAGAGAGGCAGAGACACAGGCAGAGGGAGAAACAGGCCCCATGCAGGGAGCCCCACGCGGGACTCGATCCCAGGCCTCCATGATTATGCCCTGGGCCGAAGGTGGAGCAAAACCGCTGAGCCACCCTGGCTGCCCCTGGACAAAATAACAAAATAATCTTGAAAAAGAAAAAGTTGAAAGACTCATCCAAAAAAAAAAAAAAAAAAAGAAAGAAAGAAAGAAAGAAAGACTCATCCTTCCATGTTTTTTGTTTGTTTGTATATTTAAACTGGCCATTTGGGCAGCCCGGGTGGCACAGCGGTTTAGCATCTGCCTTCAGCCCAGGGCGTGATCCTGGAGTCCGGGGATCGAGTCTGGTGTCAGGCTCCCTGCGTGGAGCCTGCTTCTCCCTCTGCCTGTGTCTCTGCCTCTCTCTTTCTCTCTCTCTGGTCTCTCATATATAAATAAATAAAATATTTTTAAAAATAAATAAACTGGCCATTTATTAAGCACTCACAGAGTTCCAGGCATTGTACAAAGCATTAAAACATTTGTTGGAACTCTTTTAGAGGAAAATTGCTTATTCTGTTTTACTCATTTTTGCATGGCGTTGACATTTTAGTTCCACTGTCATAAAAAGACCAGTTCTTCAAAACTTGCTCAAGAAACAAGTTTCTGATCCATAGAAGTAGATCATGCAGAAGTTTCCCTGTCAACTGTCACACTATGTTCTCTCCCACTGAAACCACCCCGCTTCCTCCTCTGAAGCCTCCACCTCCATCTCCTCTTCCACTTCTAAAACCTCCACCTGTACCACCTCTGCTACCTCCTCCTCGACCTCCCTGGTCACCACCTCCAAGAGGTAACCACCTGGATGTTGAGTGACAGCTGTTTACATGGGTCTATATAAAACTTCTGCAGTTTTGGGGCACCTGGGTGGCTCAGGAGTTAAGCCTGTGCCTTTGGCTCAGGTCCTGACTCCAGGGTTCTGAGGTCGAGTCCCACGTCGGGCTCCCTGCATGGAGCCTGCTTCTCCCTCTGCCTGTGTCTCTGCCTCTTCCTCTCTCTCTCTCTCTCTCTCTCTCTCTGTGTGTGTGTCTCTCATGAATAAATAAATAAAATCTTCAAACAAAAAAAAAAAGGAAAAATAAAAATCTCTAAGTTGTCCAAATATTTCATCCACTTTGCCAATTTGTTCTTTGTTCTCTAAATAAACTAGAGCATTGAAATAAGGCACCTATTTCCATCTGTAGTACATTTACAAACTATGTCATCATCCCGGGGATGCAGGAACTCTCCTAATAAAACTCCATGTTCCGGAGGTCCTTGGTGTTGGCCTTTGGCGGCCACCTCCTTGTCCAAATCCTCCTCTGCTGCCACCGGCTTCCGAAGTCACCGCTTCCACCTCTGAAGTGGGCAGTTGTTGCTGCTGCTGTGATTGAAGCTGCCACCCCGATTGAGGCCTCCACGACCTCCGCCCGGAAAAGCCTTGCTTACCCCACCGGGGCCACATGCACCTCCATCCTTCCATCCTTGGAAACTTAGTACAGAGGTAAAGCAATCAAGACTGTGGTCTGGGGATAAGGATAGATACAGAGACCAATGGAATAGAATTGAGATCCAGAGATAAACTTTTCTATTTGGTTAATCGATTTCTGACAAGAGTGTCAAGACAGTTGAATGGGGGAAAGAATAATCTTTTTTTTAAAATTTTATTTATTTATTCATGAGACACACAGAGAGAGAGAGAGAGAGAGGAGAGAGAGGCAGAGACACAGGCAGAGGGAGAAGCAGGCTCCATGAAGGGAGCCGGATGTGGGACAGGATCCTGGGACTCCAGGATCATGCCCCAGGCCAAAGGCAGGCGCTAAACCGCTGAGCCACCCAGAGATCCCCAAGAATAATCTTTTTAATGAATGATGTGGGGACTACTAGATATGCAAAAAAAAAAAAAAAAAAAATTGGACCTCTACCTTATATTGTGTATAAGGATTAGCTCAAAATGGGTCAAAGGCTTTTATATTAAGAACTAAAACTAGGGCAGCCCTGGTGGCACAGTGGTTTAGCGCTGCCTGCAGCCTGGGGTGTGATCCTGGAGACTAGAGATCGAGTCCCACGTCGGGCTCCGTGCATGGAGCCTGCTTCTCCCTCTACCTGTGACTCTGCCTCTCTCTCTCTCTGAATAAATAAATAAAATCTTTAAAAGAAAAAAAAAAGAACTAAAACTATAAAATCCTTAAAGAAAAACATAGGTGTAAATCTTTGTGACATTGCATTAAGCAATGGCTTCTTGCATTTTACACCAAATGTGTAAGCAACCAAACGGAAAAAGATTTTATAAATCAGAATTGAGCAAAATTTGAAAATCCTGTTCTTCAAAGGATACTCTCCGGAAAAGTGACAAGATAACTCAGAATGAGAAAAAATATTTGTAAATCATATATCTGATAAGGGTCTAGCATACAGAGTATATAAGGAACTATTCCAAGTCAACATTAAATGCATAAATAACTTAATTTAAAAAATGGACACAAGGGGAAGTCCCGATTGCTCAGCAGTTTAGCGCCACCTTCAGCCCCGGGGTGGGATCCTGGAGACCAGGGATCGAGTCCCACGTTGGGCAACCTGCATGGAGCCTGCTTCTCCCTCTGCCTGTGTCTCTGCCTCTCTCTGTGTGTCTCTCATGAATAAATAAATAATATATTTTAAAAAATAAATTAAAAAATGGACACGGGATTAGAAGAAGATTTATTCAAAGATGATACACAAATGGCCAGTAAGCACTTGAAAAGATGACATTAGTCATTAGGAAAATACAAATCAAAACTACAATGAGATACCAATTCATACCCATTAGGATGGCTAAAATAAAAATGAGATACAATAACAAATTTTGGTGAATATGAGGAGAAATAGGAACCCTCATACTTTGCTGGTGGGACTGTAAAATAGTGGAGCCACTTTAACATTTCAAGGAAGTGTTTTCCAGAGTTACCACATGATCTAGCAATTCCACTTCTAGGTATGTACTAAAGAAAGATAAAAACATACATTTATATAAAAATGTGTATGTGAATATCTAACAGCATCATTCATAGTAGTAAAAAAAAGTGGAAACAGCACAAATGTCTATCAACTGATGGATGAATAAACAAAATGTGGTATGTTCATGTAATTGAATATTATTTGGCCGTAAAGAGAAAGACATACTGCAATATAGATGAAATTTAAAACCATTCTGGTAAGTGAAAATAGCCAGACACAAAAGGCTACATATTGTGTGATTCTATTTACATTAGATGTCCAGGATAAACAGAGACAGAAGGTAGATTTGTGGATATCTTGGGTTGGAGTGGGGAGGGTTGGGTAGAAATGAGTAACTGCTATTGGGTATAGGGTATCTCTTTGGGCTCATAAAAACATTCTAAAATTGATTGTGGTGATGGCTGCACAATCCTTACTAAAAACCACTGAATTGCACGCATAAATGAGTAATTTTTATTTTTGAAGTAGGCTCCATGACCAGTGTGGATGGAGCCCAAAACAGGGCTTGAACTCACAACCCTGAGATCGAGACCTGAGCTGTGATCAAGAATTGGACGCTTACCTGACTGAACCACACAGGTGCCTCATAAATGCGCAAATCATATATGAATTATGTCTTAAAATAATGTAACTCAGATTTATAGAACACTCCACCTAACTACACCAGAATACATACTCTTTTCAGATACACATAGAACTTTTACCAAGATAGACCATATTCTGGGCTGTAATACAAGGCTCAATAAATTTATAAAGATATCAGTATACAGGCTATTCTAGGGCCACAATAGAATTAAATTAGAAACCAGGAGCAGAAAGACATCTAGAAAATACCCCAGTATTTTAAACCAAATAAAACAATTCTAAAGAACCCACAAGTCAAAGAAAAAATTGAAGGGGAATTTTAAAATAATTGAACTAAAGTTTGTGGAGATTTGTGGACTCCAGAAAGGCAGTAGGCAGTACTTTTGGAGGAAATTTGTTCTAAACTTACCAAATACTCAGCATTTAACAGAAACAAGCTATTGATTTATACATCAACATAAACGAATCTTAGTTACTAACGGTGAAAGGAGCCAGTCAAAAAAGTATATCTTGTATAATTAAAGGTCCTATTTTTTTTAAAGATTTTATTTATTTATTCATGAGAGACACAAAGGGAGAGAGAGGCAGAGACACAGGCAGAGGGAGAAGCAGGCTCCATGCACCGGGAGCCCGACGTCGGATTCGATCCCGGGTCTCCAGGATCAGTCCTGGGCCAAAGGCAGGCGCCAAACCGCTGCGCCACCCAGGGATCCCCCCAGGTCCTATTTTTTAAAAAGGATTTTATTTATTCATGGGACACACACCGAGAGAGAGGCAGATACACAGGCAGAGGGAGAAGCAGGCTCCTTGCAGGGAGGCCGATGTGGGATTCAATCCTGGGACTTCAGGATCATGCCCTGAGCCAAAGGCAGACGCTCATGGCTGAGCCACCACAGGTCCAATTTTTAAATATTCTGGAAAATTCAAACTAATCTTTTTTTTTTTCAAACTAATCTTTAGTGACAAAATAGATCAATGGTTACCTGGTGCCAAAGTTTGGGGTGGGGAAAGAGGAAGGATTACAAAGGTGCATTAAAGAAGCTTTTTGGAGTGATTGGTATGTTTATTTTTATTTTGGTGATGGTGTGTGGGTGTATAAATATGTCAAAAAATATCAAATTAAACACTTTAAATAGTAAATTGAAAAAGAGCCCAGAAATCTGTATAGAGATCTTGAATCTTCGATTGAATTCTAAGCTGTGCACATGAGGATAAGTTTCTTTCTTTCTTTCTTTCTTTCTTTCTTTCTTTCTTTCTTTTTTCTTTTTTTTTTTTTTTTGAGGATAAGTTTCTACTTAGTTTTAGCTTTCTGTAAAACTTGCCTGATGTTGCTTACTAAGCCTCCAGTGTTGATGTGATGCCAAGATTTGATCCACTCTTTATCCCTATTATGGGACATGTATCAGGGATGCAAAAACCAATGAACTCTATTTCCACAAGGAGTTCTCATCAGAGCATGGACCCCAATCTTCAGGAGCCAGGCATGTATATATATATGTGTGTATAGCTATTAGGCAAGAAAGTATAAAGACTAAAAGCACTCTAGAAAGGCCAAATGCAAAAAGCAGTAAAATCCAAGTGCTATATTTAAACATCTCCATACTAATTAACTAATTAAACATTTCTGTGGCTGACCATTTTATCACTGCTGGTGTAGATGGATAAGGGCAAAAAGTATTGCAAGATCAAGGTATGAGGATATATCAGGGAAGAACATAGGCAAAGGATTGCACAATAAAAGTTTGATTTAATTAAATAGTTTTATGTATTTGGGAAGACTGGAACATAAAGTATAAGTGAGAGGCCAATACTTGTTACTTTATTTTTTTTTAATATTTTATTTATTTATTCATAGACACAGAGAGAGAGGCAGAGACACAGGCAGAAGGAGGAAATACTTGTTACTTTATTTTTTAAAAATATTTTATTTATTTATTCATAGACACACAGAGAGAGGCAGAGACACAGGCAGAGGGAGAAGCAGGCTCCATGCAAGAAGCCCGACGCGGGACTCGATCTGGGGTCTCCAGGATCACGCCCTGGGCTGCCGGGGGCGCTAAGCCGCTGCGCCACCGGGGCTGCCCTACTTGTTCCTTTATAATATATATTGAAATTTTCAATAGTTTGTGTAAGTATTTGCTTAGTTATGTCACCAGACTGGATGATAACAGAGGAGGAAGGGTCTTGGAAATTCACAAGAGAGTTGTTTCCCTATAGAAATACCATTCTGAATACTAATTTCATCAGAAGATGTTTTACGCTCATGAGCCATTCCTTCCCTAAGCCGGAAAACAGATGCCATTCTTGGATGATTAAATCAAACAATCTTGATATCTACTCTGGACAATGCTCAGAAATTGTGTATCAAATCATAATTGGTCTCAATTGCTCTTGAATTAGTTCCACTATATTTTGAAAAATGGTCTGTATCCATATGTAGTATCATCAAGAAGCTTTAAAGCACTAACTTTTTAAAATTTTTAAATTTTAGGTGGTTACTGTATAGTGCAATACTGGTTTCTGGAGTGGAATTCAGTGATTCATTATATGCAACACCCAGTGCTCATCCTAACAATGCCTCCTTAATTCTCATCACCCATCTAGCCCATTCCCCACCCACCTCCGTCCATCAGCCCTGTTTGTTCTCCATTATCAAGAGCCTCTTATGGCTTATGTCCTTCTCTCCTTTTTTTCTTTTCTCCCTTCCCATATGTTCATCTGTTTTCTTTTTTAAATTCCACATATAAGTGAGAGCATATGGTCTTTGTCTCTCTCGAGCTGACTTATTTCACTTAGTATAATACACACTAGCTCCATCCATGTCATTGCAAATACCAAGATTTCATTCTTTTTTTTAGATTATTTTTTATTTATTTATTTATTTATTTATTTATTTATTTATTTATTTATTTATAGACGCAGAGAGAGAGAGAGAGAGAGAGGCAGAGACACAGGCAGAGGGAGAAGCAGGCTCCATGCAGGGAGCCCGATGTGGGACTTGATCCCGGGTCTCCAGGATCACACCCTGGGCTGCAGGCGGCGCTAAACCGCTGCGCCACTGGGGCTGCCCAACATTTCATTCTTTTTGATGGCTGAGTAATATTCCATTGTGTGATGTGTGAGTATGTGTGTGTATGTGTGTATGCATATCGCATCCTCTTTATCCATTCATCAGTTGATGGACATCTGGGCTCTCTCCATCATTTGGCTGTTGCTGATAATGCTGCTATAAACAATGAGTGCATGTATCCCTTCGAATCTGTATTTTTGTATCCTTTGGGTAAATACCTAGTGGTACAATTGCAGGATGGCAGGGTAGTTCTATTTTTAACATTTTTTTTAAAATTTTTATTTATTTATGATAGTCACAGAGAGAGAGAGAGAGGCAGAGACACAGGCAGAGGGAGAAGCAGGCTCCATGCACCGGGAGCCTGATGTGGGATTCAATCCCGGGTCTCCAGGATCGTGCCCTGGGCCAAAGGCAGGCGCCAAACCGCTGCGCCATCCAGGAATCCCTATTTTTAACATTTTGAGGAACCTCCATACTGTTCTCCGAGTAGCTGCACCGGTTTGCATTGCAAAAAGCATTAACCTTTGAAGTTAAAGACTGAATCTAAATCCTTCTTTAATGTTATGCTATAACCAGATACACCAACTTGATTTATTACCACATCAATAATCACAGTATTATTCATTATATTTCAACTACAGTTCTCAAACCACACTTTTTTTAAAAAAAGATTTTATTTATTTATTTTGGATTTTATTTATTCATGAGAGACACACACACAGAGAGAGAGAGGCAGAGACACAGGCAGAGGGAGAAGCAGGCTCCACGCAGGAAGCCCAATGTGGGACTCCATCCCAAGACCTCGGGAATCACAACCTGAGCCAAAGGCATAGATGTTCAACCACTGAGCCACCAGGTGTTCCTGAAAATCTCTCTCTTTCATTACCCCAACAGAAATAAAACAATAATTGGAGGCTGTTCAAATGCTGAATACTCCTTAAATGAATAGGTTAAAAGATGTGTAGAGAAATATATGGAGACCAAGCTAAGGATTTAGAATTTCATTATTTGCCTTTCCCATTAGACTAATTTCCAGGAGGGCATATCCATGTCTTATTCTCTGTTGGATTCTCACTGTGTAGCTAATGGTAGGAATTGTGGAATTTATTGAATGAGTGAATACTGATTCCCATTTTTCAAACTCTGTTCCAATGAGAGGGATATGTAAGGCTGAGTAGGCAAGGCTCCGGAATAGTTTCTTTAATCAGTTTGTTAGAATTTTAATTAACTTATATGGAACAAAGGATTTCATGACTAAAGTTTTAAAGTAAGTTGCTGCTTTATTCAACAGAGCTTTATGTGGGAGAGGATTTTACTTTAAAAATTTTTTAAATTAATTAATTTATTAATTTATTTATAGAGAGTGAGAGAGAACATGAGCAGGGGGAGAGGCAGAGGGAGTGGGAGAGAAAGAATCCCAAGCCAACTCTGCACGGAGTGTGCAGCCCAACTCCGGACTCATCCCAGGACTCTGAGATCATGACCCAGCCAAAACTGAGAGTTAGGCACTTAACTGACTGAGCCAACCAGGAGACCTGGGAGGTTTTACAGTCAACCCACCTTACGGAGGTAAGTGTAGAGGGATACTTCGTGGAAAGTAGAACAATTAGGAAATTATGTCAATAGCCTGCTCAGGGTGGTCTTTCTTTCTTTCATTTGAGAGAGAGTGAGTGAGTGGGGGTAGAGACAGAAGGACAGAGGACAGGGAGAAGGAGAGAATCTCAAGGGGATTCCCCACTGAGCAGGGAGTCCAATGCAGGGCTCCCTCTCATGATCCTGAGATCATGACCTGAGCCAACATCAAGAGTTGGTCACTTAACTGACTGAGCCACCCAGGTGTGCCTTAGGTGGTTTTCAATTAAGGCATTAGGAATGAAGAGAGAGGGGAGAGACAGAATTTTTTTTTCTTTTTCTAAATATTTAATTTATTTATTCATAGACACAGAGAGAGAGGCAGAGACACAGGCAGAGGGAGAAGCAGGCTCCATGCCGGGAGCCTGACGTGGGATTTGATCCCGGGTCTCCAGGATCACGCCCTGGGCTGAAGGTGGCATTAAACCGCTGAGCCACCTGGGCTGCCTCAGAAATTTTTTCTTAAAATAATTTAAAAAAGCCAAAACACTTAACATAGGGGTGCCTGGCTGGCTCAGTTAGTAAAGCATGTGACTCTTAATTTCAGGTTGTGGCTCAAGCCCCATGTTGTGTATACAGATTACTCAAAAATAAAAAATCTAAAAAAACCCAAAAATCCCCCAACAAAGCCTTTAACATAAACAAATGATTACCATCCTAACCACTTTTTAAGTGTAGTTAGTTCAGTGAGATTAAGTATATTCACATTGTTGTGCAACCCTCACCCTCTATCTTCAGAACTTTTTCCTCTTCCCCAATTGAAATTCTGTACTCACTAAACCAAATTCTTCCTCTCCTTTCTCCAACCCCTCGCAAACACCATTCTATCTTGTCTCTATGAATGTGACTAATCTAGGTACTGTATATAAGTGGAATCATACAATATTTGCCTGTTTGTGACTGGCTTATTTTACACAGCTTAATGTCTTTAAGGTTCGTCCATGTTGTAGCATGTGCCAGAATTTCCTTCTTTTTCTTTTTTTAAGATTTTATTTATTCATGAGAGACAGAGAGAGAGGCAGAGACACAGGCAGAGGGAGAAGCAGGCTCCATGCGGGGAGTCCGAGGGACTTGATCCCAGGTCCCCAGGATCAGGCCCTGGGCTGAAGGTGGCGCTAAACCGCTGAGCCACCAGGGCTGCCCAGAATTTCCTTTCTTTTTTTTTCTTTTTTAAAGATTTTTTTTTTTTTAAATTCATAGAGACAGAGAGGCAGAGGAGGCAGAGACACAGGCAGAGGGAGAAGCAGACATCACACAGGGAGCCCGATAAGGACTCTATCCAGGGTCCCCAGGATCACGCCCCGGGCCGCAGGCAATGCCACCGGGGCTGCCCAGAATTTCCTTTCTTTTGAGGCTGAATACTATTCCACTGTGTAGATATACTGCTTTTTGTTTATCAATTCATCTGTGAGGGTCATTTAGGTTGCTTCCAACTTTGGGCTATTGTGAATACTTCATGGATATACAGATGTCTCTGAGGCCCTGATTCCACTGGAGTCTATACCCAGAAGTGGAATTACTAGATCATATGGTAATTCTATTTTTAATTTTTGATAACTACCATACTGTTTTCCATACCAAAGACACCATTTTACTTTCCATTAATGGTGCACAGCAGGGAGCCTGGGTGGTTCAGTTGGCTAAGCCTTTGGCTCAGGTTATGACCCCAGGGTCCTGGGATTGAGGACAAGGAGCTCCCTGGTCAGCGGGGAGCCTGCTTGTCCCTCTCTCCCTCTGCTATCCACCCTGCCTCCCCCCGCCCCCTGTGTGGGCTTTCCAGCTCTGTCAAGATTTTATTTACTAGAGAGAGAGCGAGCACAAGAGGGGTGGGGAGGAGGGCAGAGGGAGAAGCAGACTCCCCACTGAGCAGGGAGCCCAATGTGGGGCTGAATCCCAGGATCATGACCTGAGTTGAAGGCAGAAGGCAGATGCTTAACCCCAACTGAGCCACCCAGGAACCCTTTTTCAAATTTTTGAAAACACTTTCCTTTTGATAGTAGCTATTCTATAGCTACTATATATATATTATATATTCTATACTACTATTCTATATTCTCTATATATATTCTATATACTATTCTATACTACTATAGCTACTATATATATATTATATATATATTCTATAGCTACTATACTATATATAGTATATATATATACTATAGTATATATATACTATATATACTATATACTATATATACTACTATATATACTACTATATATATACTATATATATACACTATATATACTATACTATATAGTATATATATATATACTATAGTAGCTATTCTATAGTAATGTGTGAGGTGCTATCTCACTGTAGTTTTGACTTGGATTTCCCTAATGATTAGTGACAATGAGCATTTTTTCTTGTGCTTATTGCCGATTTGTAGAACTCCTTGGGGAAAGATCTGTTCACGTTTTTTGCCCATTAAAAAAAAAATTTTTTTTTTTTGTTCACCTGTAGTTCTTTATATATCCTGAATACTATTCCTTCATCAGATAGGTCATTTATGAATATATTCTGACAATCTGAATGCTTTTTTTTTTTAAGGTTTTATTTATTTGACAGAGCACAGGCAGGGGGAGTGGCAGGAAGAAGCAGACTCCCTACAGAGCAGGGAGCCTGATGCAAAATTTTTTTGAGGGATGCCTGGGTAGCTCAGTTGATTTAGTGCCTGCTTTTGGCTCAGGTCATGTCAGGTCATGACCTCTGGGTCCTGGGATCAAGCTCCTGTTAGTGAGTCTAGCAGTTAAGCAGTTAGAGTCTGCTTCTGTCCCACCCTGCCCATCACCCCACCTCATACTCTCTCTTAAAATCTTAAAAAAAAAAGACTTTTTTTCTGAGAGAGAGAGAGAGAGAGAGAGAGAGAGAGAGAGAGAGAGGGAAGAAGAAAGCACAAGCTGATGGGGGTGGGGTGGGGTGGCGGGGTGGGTGTAGAGGGCTAGGGAGAAGACTTCCTGCTGAGCAGGGAGCTCAAGGAAGGGCCCGATCCCAGGACCCTGGGATCATGACCTGAGCTGAACACAGCTGCTTAACCAACTGAGCTGCCCAGGTACGCCTGTAGGTTGCCTTTTCATTCTGTTGATTTATGTCCTTTGTTGCAGAGAAATTTTAAATTTTGGTGAAATCTAAATTTACTGTTTTTTTATGGCAAGAGATTTATATTTAGATTTATTGCCAGCTGGACTCAGTTCAGATGATCCCAATTTTGTTGGCAACATCCAAAGCATCAGTCGGGAGCTAGTGGAACATATGGTTTCTTCTCTCCATCAGGCTTGAACAGGGTGTTATCTTGGCCACAGCAATATTGTAGAGCTTCTTCACAGCCTGATCTGGTGCTTGTTGGCCTTAACATCCACAATGAAAACGAGTGTGTTATCTTCTATTTTCCTCATGGCTGACTTGGTAGTCAGGGGGGACTTGATGATGGCATAGTGATCAAGCTTGTTTCTCCTGGGGATGCTCTTTTGTGGATATTTGGGCTGCCTTCTGAGATGCAGGGTGTGTTGGGTCTTCGGAATATAGGCATTATGCAGATCTTTTTTTTGGATGCCTTTCAGCACAGCTTTCTTGGCTTTCAAAGCCTTTGCTTTGGCTTCTGCTTTGGGAGGGGCAAGGGCTTCCTTCTTCACCTTAGGGAACATCTCCATGAAAGGAATTTTTTTTTTTTTTTAAAGGTAATTTCTACACCCAACGTGGGGCTTGAACTCACCACCCTGAGATCAAGAGTCATATGCTTTACCAACTGAGCCAGCCAGGCACTCAAACCTATTTTACTATTGCCTATGCTTTTGGGATCACATAAACCATTGCCATATCAAAGGCACGAGGCTTTTCTCCTGTTTTCTTCTTAGAGTTTTACGGTTTTAGGTCTTATAGTTAGGCCTTTGATCCATTTGCAGTTAATTTCTTTATATGGTAAGGCGAGAATGCTTTGTCATTCATGAGCTGTATTAACACAGGGAAAACACAGGAAAATTCTGAGAGGGTAGACAGATAATGGAATTAATTTTGGGGATGTCAAAACTGAAGATGAAACAAATTTAAGAGGAACCAAGGGGATGTTAAGGAGACTAATTTGAAGACAAATATAGCTATGCATCAATGCCCATTGGAATTAGCAACTAGGTGAACTTGAGAGCTATTTGGTGGAAAGGTACAGATAAAAGCCTACTATGGACTAGAAAGGGAATGAATGTAGAGCTACATCTATCATCATAGAGAGATCATGGAAACAAAGTTGAAATGAAAAGAAATCTGCAGGAAGATATATAATGTACAAAGTTTTTTCTTTTTTTTACATTGTTTAAAGTTTTAAAACTTGTAAATCACTAACTTCTTTGGGTATATAAATATGTATTGAGAAAATATCAACTTAGGTAGAGTAATTATAAAACTAGTTCATGATAGTGCTATCTCGGAGGTAAATAGATCTGAGGAAGAATATACAAGGGTCTCTATACCTATCTGTAAGGTTTAATTTTTAAAAAAAATTTTTTTTAAAATTTTTATTTACTTATGATAGTCATAGAAAGAGAGAGAGAGGCAGAGACACAGGCAGAGGGAGAAGCAGGCTCCATGCACCGGGAGCCCGATGTGGGATTCAATCCCGGGTCTCCAGGATCGCGCCCTGGGCCAAAGGCAGGCGCCAAACCGCTGCGCCACCCAGGGATCCCTAATTTCTAATAAACAAAATAGCAGGAGCCTGGGTGGCTCAGCAGCTGAGCATCTGCCTTTGGCCCAGGGTGTGATCCTGGAGTCCTGGGATCGGGTCTCACATTAGGCTCCCTGGATGGAGCCTGCTTCTCCCTCTACCTGTGTGTCTCTCATGAATAAACAAAGTCTTAAAAACAAAATAGCTGATGTCAGGTGCACAGTTCTCTATCTGCACGTTTGAAGTATTTCCCCAAATACTGCTAATGGAGAAACATGGTGAGAGAATACAGCTAACTGGCCTATTTTGTTTTCTTTATCTTTTCCTTTATAAATCAGAAGGGTCATTCAGTAAATAACCAGTGGGATCTAACAATCCTTTTTTTTTTTTTTTTAATTATTTTTTTATTTTTTATTTATTTATGATAGTCACAGAGAGACCGAGAGAGAGGCAGAGACATAGGCAGAGGGAGAAACAGGCTCCATGCACCGGGAGTCCGATGTGGGATTCGATCCCGGGTCTCCAGGATCGCGCCCTGGGCCAAAGGCAAGCGCCAAACCACTGCGCCACCCAGGGATCCAAGGATCCGGATCTAACAATCCTATACATGTTTTAGAAATATCAGTTTGTTTTTATTTCCTTTAACAGATGAAGTCAGAGGTTACTTAAAATATCACTGTTGGGACGCCTGGGAGGCTCAGTGGTTGAGCGTCTGCCTTTGGCTCAGGACCTGATCCCGGATTCCCAGGATCGAGTCCCAGGTTGGGCTCCCCGCATGGAGCCTGCTTCTCCCTCTGCCTGTGTCTCTGCCTCTTGGTCTCTCATGAATAAGTAAATAACTTTAAAAGAATATATCACTGTTAAATGGTCCTTCGGGAGCACCTGGATGGCTCAGGTCTTGATTTCAGGTTTCTGAGATAAAGCCCCAAGTTGGGCTCTCTGCTCAGTGGGTATTCTTCTTCCTGTTTCTGCCCCCCCAAACCCTATACTCAGGCTCTTTTTTGCTCTAAAATAAATAAAACCTTAAAAAAAAAAAAAAAAAAAAGGACTGGTGACTATTTGAACAGAGACTTAATCATTTTAAGAACCAGCAAAGAGGGGATCCCTGGGTGGCTCAGTGGTTTAGCACCTGCCTTCGGCCCAGGGCGTGATCCTGGGGTCCTGGGATCAAGTCCCACAATAGGCTCCCTGCATGGAGCCCGCTTCTCCCTCTGCCTCTGTCTCTCATAAATAAATGAAACAATCTTAAAACAAACTATATATTCCCTAACTTAAGAACCAAAAATTCGAAAAAAAAAAAAAAAAAAAAGAACCAAAAATTTGATCATTCTGTGACAGAGAATGTTAGTGATACATTTCAAGTGTGGTGGAAAAAAAATGCTTGAAGGGAAGGAATGGTTGAAGAAAAAAGTAGCGATAACAAGGTTCTTGAGATGGGAAGAAAACACTATAGCACTAGTGGCAGTAATAGCCTTGAACAAGATACTTCTCTAAAAGTAACCAAGAATTGGCAGTTTAACACTGTAGAGAGGGAAAGGTGAGGGAACTAGGAGTTAATATCCCTGAATTTCTTCCTGAAATGAGAATTACAGAGCTAAGTCAGATTTGGCAACCAAGGGGCCTATCTTCAGCCTCATGAGACTTTCGTTGAGCAAATGAACTCTTCTACCCCAGTAAAATGGAAGGTCACCGTTCTTAGATATCAATCTGTGGTTCTTCAGTACAGCCTACGACTTCTTACAAATATAGCCTACCGCAATGAAAAGACACTACTATTCAGTGGCTGTCTTTGGGGGAAGTCATTTAACCTCTTTGGCCCTCAGCTTTCACTCACATCTGTTAAAATATCTACTCTTAGGAATCAAGAAGACTGAATTCAAGGAGCTCAGTCAGAGGAGCATACAACTCTTGACCTCAGGGTTGTGAGTACAAGC
This sequence comes from Vulpes vulpes, assembly GCF_048418805.1. NCBI lineage: Eukaryota > Metazoa > Chordata > Mammalia > Carnivora > Canidae > Vulpes > Vulpes vulpes. The sequence goes on from NW_027325812.1 coordinate 335,985, forward strand.
CCCATGTTGGGTGAAGAATCTTACATAATAAATAAAAACATACATAAAATACATAAATTTAGTTTACATAAATAAACTAAAAAAAAATATTGAACAGTAATATAAATGTCTAAAGTTTCGTCCCCAAAGCCTTCCACCATGTTAACCTCCTAACATCGCTTTGAGGTATATTATCACTCGTTTTAGGATTCTTATCTCTACATTTACTTTTAAGCCTTCCTATTTCCAAATTTCAGTTCTCGGCTTTTCCCCCAAACCATTTTCTAACAATTCAAACTTAGAAGCTTTACTCTTCATAGGACTTCTATGGAGTTAGGTATATTTTTCATATACTGGCTAATTATGTATCAATTTACCTGGTTTCCACTCACTGTCTTAGCATAAATTATGGCTAATTATAATTTATTCTGTACATTAAAATGTCTGTATAATGAGAGCAGAGGATTTGCACTGTATACAACAGTCAAAAACTCCCTTCATGAGGTACCTTTTCATTTTTAGTCTTTTCATCTACATCATGTTCCCTCTAAGCCCTGTATCAAGCTTTTACGTATCAAGATGTAACCAGTGTGAACTGCTTCTCAAAGGCCAATATATATATTCAAAAAGATTGTGGGCCACCTGATTTTGGGCCAAAAAGAAGTGGTTGAGGGACGCCTGGGTGGCTCAGTGGTTGAGCATCTGCCTTTGGTTTAGGTCGTGATCCTGGGGTTCCGGGATTGAGTCCCACATTAGGTTCCCCGCAGGGAGCCTGCTTCTCCCTCTGCCTGTGTCTCTGCCTCTCTCTGTCTCTCATGAATAAAGAAATAAAAATCTTAAAAAAAAAAAAAAGAAAAAAGAGAAAAAAGAAAAAAAAAAAAAGATTGTAGGCCAGAAAAGAGGCTGATGATTATCAAATATAGAAGAATCACAGGCAGCCCCGGTGGCGCAGCGGTTTAGCGCCGCCTGCAGTCTGGGGTGTGATCCTGGAGACCCGGGATCGAGTCCCATGTCGAGCTTCCTGCATGGAGCCTGCTTCTCCCTCTGCCTGTGTCTCTGCCTCTCTCTTTGCTCTCTTTGAATGAATAAATAAAAAAATCTTAAAAAAAAAAAAAAAAAAAGAATCAGGATTTGCTAACAATTAACACCTGGGAAAGAAAATGTAAAGGAGAAACTTTACATGTAAGTTGTATTTACTGAAGACAAGACAGTCCTAACAGCCTAATATAGCATCTTCTTACAAGGGTCAAAAGGACTGAGATTTTAAGTGGGGAATATGTGGCTTTAAACCTTTTCAACTAAAGCTGAGGTCTGAAGAGTAATTATGGATTTTTCATTCTAGAGCCTTCATGTTTTTTTTGGGGGGTGGGGTGGGGGGAGGGGGGAAGAGACCAAGCACCCACTGAGTTCATCCAACAAGAAGCCATAACTTTATTAATGATAGAAACAGTACAAATTTCAAACCAAGCTGCAGTTATTCTTTTGAAACACCAAAAAAAAGTCCTCGTTTTCATATGGTTACATTGTTAATTCCTGTAAGAAAAGAGATCATTAGTAGTAGTAATAAGCAAATTGAGAATTCAGGCCATTAAAATATGAAGTAACTCAGAATAGGCTTTGGGATGAGGCTTCCTTTTTTTTTTTTTTTTTTTGATGAAGCTTCCTAACTGGCTAATATTAAACAGAGAAAATAAAGTCACCCATAACTGGTCGGGGCAGAATTCAAGGAATAAAGGTTTGGACACTTACCATAATAGCATTTACAATATCATTACTGTTGTTCTTCAGGGCTCGGACTGCCTTTGCTCTTGACACATTTGCTTGTGACATGACCAATTCTATGTCCTTAACCTCTACACCCGTTTCATCAACCTAAGAGAGGGAAAAAAATACACAATAAATTAAAGGCCAAGAACAATTTCAGTAGTTCTTTGGAGTCAGGAGTCTCTTGAACCTAGATAATATAATTCAGAAACTATTGAACTCCACTGAATTAGATAGTCTAAAGCAATACAGAATCCACTCATCAATACAAACATACTACTATCTGGAGAGGATGAAAAGTATAAAAGATTTCCCTATATACCTCTTCTTCTTCACTCTCCTCTTGTACAGTTGGAGTCTGCGTGTTTTCTTGAATGTTTGAGACAGCTTCACCTTGAACTTTGAATTTCTCAGCAGCTGCTAGTTGTGCTTGCTGAGATAAGTCCTCAATCTATAGTGCAGAAAATACAGATTTATGCAAATAGATCAGTCTGCAGTAAATGAAATACACCATTTTTATCTTTTCTAAACTCTCACTCTAAAACCATTTCAGGTTAACTTACTATATAAGTTTAAATGCTTGCCCTCACCAAGATTATAGATCACTGCACAAAGAGAAGTAGTTTAGGGACGGTTGGGGGGTGCTCAGCAGTTGAGTGTCTGCCTTCGGCCCAGGGTGTGATCCTGGCGTCTCGGGATCAAGGCCCACATTGGGCTCCCTGCATGGAGCCTGCTTCTCCCTCTGCCTGCATCTCTGCTCTCTCTGCCTCTCATAAACAAACAAACAAACAAACAAACAAACTCTTAAAAAAAAAAAAAGCAGTTTAGGTCTAAAGCAGTGGTTTACAACCAGGAGATGGTTTTGTCACCAAGGGACATCAATGTCTTGAGATCTTTTTTTTTTTTGGTTATCACAACTGGGTAGGATGCTGCTAAACATCTCTAACACTCAGGAAAGCTTTTCTACAATAAAGAATTATCTGACCCCAAATTCCACATCAAAGAATTATCCAATGGAGTATCAATAGGGTTAAGGTTGAGAAACCGTGGTCTAGAGCACATCCAAGAAAACTTTACCTTGGCTTCCCCAAAAACTATGTAGGTATCTGAAGCTGGGCTCTTGTAGACATCTGGTTTTGTGATGACAAACAGGATATTCTTAGATTTCCGGATAGTGACTCTTGTAACCCCTGTAACCTGTCGAAGACCCAGTTTGGACATAGCCTAAGGAATAGAAAAGAACGTCAGATTTTTAACTTCTCTAGAAGCAGGTTCAGAGGGGGATCTGGGGGATCCCTGGGTGGCGCAGTGGTTTGGTGCCTGCCTTTGGCCCAGGGCATGATCCTGGAGACCCGGGATCGAATCCCATGTTGGGCTCCCGGTGCATGGGGCCTGCTTCTCCCTCTGCCTATGTCTCTGCCTCTCTCTCTCTGTGTGTGTGACTATCATAAATAAATAAAAAAAAGTAAAAAAAAAAAAAAAAAAAAAGGGGGGGGGGGATCTGGGTGGCTCAGAGGGTTGCATGTCCAACTCTTTTTTTTTTTTATTATTTATTTATGATAGTCATACAGAGAGAGAGAGGCAGAGACAAGGCAGAGATAAAGGCAGAGGGAGAAGCAGGCTCCATGTACCGGGAGCCCGACGTGGGATTTGATCCCGGGTCTCCAGGATCACGCCCTGGGCCCAAGGCAGGCGCCAAACCGCTGCGCCACCCAGGGATCCCAGCATGTCCAACTCTTGATTTCAGGTTAGGTCATGATCTCAGGGTTATGAGATCAAGCTCCACTTCAGGCTCTGCGCTTGGTGGGGAGTCTACTTCTCCCTCTGCCCCTCCACCTGCTCGTGTGTGAGCTCTTGCTTTCACATAAATGAGTAAATAAAGTAAAATATTAAAGAAAAAAAAAAGAGAAGTAGCTTTAGAAAGTAAAGAACATAGTAATAACTACATCCAAAGCAAAGCCTTTTCCTAGGCTAACTTTATATAATATTGAATTGGTTTTCAGGACTCCTGTTTTTTTTTTTTTTTTTTTTTTTGCCATAGTAATTTCTATCACTTTAAGTATGATTTTACTACTATGGTTCCTCCTCTCTAAAGCTGCTTCATCAGAACTTTTAATCATTGTTTGTAACTTAAAAAATCTTACCTTTCGTGCCTTCTTTTCACTCCGGCTCTGTTTTGCTTTACTGACTGGTTCTTCATCGATTTCAGCTGCTGCTGCCAGCTAAGAAGATAAAACAGCTATGAGTAAACTGGAATATAAGGCCTGGATAGCAAAATCCCCATGAGGTTTTCCGTTTATTAAGGTTCACATTTCCTAATATTTAAGTCAGCTCTCAACCCTCGTTTTCCAATGCTTCCTTGACTCAAGTACTTTGACCAGCAAGTAAGAGAATACCCCCACCTGAGCTTGTTGTGTGGTTGCTTGTGTGGAATCCTGTTCCTCAAGCTCTGGTACTGATTCATCACTGTCAGATTCTGTTCCAGACCCTGAGATGACAAATAACTTTTATTATTTTATAATGGATTATAAGGAGGAGGCACCTCACCACAGCCCCTGGATTAGAGATCACTGGCTTATGCTAGACCTCACAAAGTTAAATGTAAACCAACTGACTTGTGTGAAGCCAGCCTGACAGCCTCCAACTTAGCCAAACTAGTGTGTACACATCCATTAGAGACCCAGCCCCAGAAATAAGAGGTGATTACTAGTTACAGCCAAGCAGTTTATCAACTGTAACTGCTTCCTTTCTCTCAAGGTCTTCACTTGGCACACGCCAACACCAATGACCTATATAACTCCAAATTCTACCCAACAGCCCAACCACCCCCAAAGGTTCTAGCAGACAAGGTATCTCCAGATAAGTAAGATCACATTGTGGAAGTAGACCAGGGAGGACACTTTCCCTTCATCCTTTATATTGGGTTGGGGAAGGCCAGAAGCAGTTGTGTACACACATTCAGCTTTACTTTCAAACTACTCACCCTAGCAATTTGGTTTCATCAATATAACTTGATGATTTTCAATGATTGCCAACCTACAATTCTAACAGTTACCTCTGTTAGAGCCTATCCTGTGACCTCTCCCATTTCTTCCAAATATAATTTACATATTTTACATTTACCTCAATCACAAGGCCAAGCATCAATAAAGACTACTGAGAGAAAAAAAGCATACACCTGCACCATTCTCAGGCTAGGAAAAAAGTCTTGAAAAGGAAGTCCCTTGGGCACTGGTCATTACTAAATCGAAGATGTGAAAAGAAATTCAAGTAGTTCCATATTTCCCAACATTTTAGCAAATCCCAGGCCCAGGGACAAGGTTAGTTATGTGGTAGAGATTAGAGCAAATTAAAAGTCCTAATAGGTCTTGGTTTTCAATGTCAGATCATTCAGGTAGAAAAGATAGCAGATTCGTAGTTAGCTTGGACTGTATTATAGATGATGATACAAAACAGACTATCTGAGGTGATGAAAACCAAGATTGTTACACATTCCTAGAGCTTTTGCATTTAAAATTATCACTCTATGTTCTATGTCCAAACACAAGCAGATATACTGGAGAAAGCGGCGCATCCTAGGGTTAGTATTGGTGGGTAGCCCCAGGAGGGGTGTGGGCAACACACCATGCACACAGCAAACCAAGGCAAATACCCTTGTTGTTCTTCAGAACAGGCTGCTTGGCAGAGGGGGTTGGGGCAGGGATCCCAGCAGGTTTGGGGGTGGGCATGTTGACGAGGACCGACTGGAAAGGCACTCCCCCCGAGATTGGTTCCGGGGGAATCAGAGGCGGCAGCTCATCCTCATCAGCTGGGGCTGAGGGCTTACAGGGTGATTCCAGCACCAGCCCAGGTGAGGACGGCAGAAATTGCTGTTTAGGAAGCAGAGGGGGGACTGGGGAGGGAGCGAGAGGCAGAGAGACTGATGGGATGGGTGCTGGAGAGACAGGTGCTGATCCAGCTTTGGAAAGGATTTTCTCAGAGGAAACTGTTGCTAGAGGAGGAGACGTCACAGACTCAGGAGGAAGAGCCAAAGGGCTTTTTGGGGAATGAAAAGAATCTTTGCTTTTTAACGGAGAAAGAGGGAGGGTTTTGGGAGTCTTTGAAGAGACTTTCTGAGCAGAAACTGTCTCTGTAGAAAGGGGTCCTTTAGTACCATTCTTAGCCGAGGGATCTGGGCACACAGGAGGTGAAGCAGAATTCTTCTTGGCCAGGAGACCTTTCTCAGAGGGAGCTGTAGAGCCTTTCTTTACTGGTAGGCCTTTAGAAGCCTGAGGGGCAACGGACCCCAAGGGACATGTGACTGAAACTAGAGACGTAGGGGCCTCTTTGGGTGAGGGAGGAATCTCAGATGAGGAAGTGGGGACACCTTTGGATGGGGTAGCTGGGGCTCTCTTGGGGGATGGAGTTGCTGAGGCACCTTTGGAGGATGGGGTTCCTTTAGAGGATGGAGTCACAGCTGGGGGAACGGAGGTCCCCTTGGGAGATGGGGTTGCTGGGGCCCCTTTGGGGGCTGGAGTTGCCAGAGACTCTTTGTGGGAGGAAAGAGCCACAGTTGAGGGAGGGGGAACCCCTTTGGGAGGTGGAGTAGCTGGGGCTTTTTTTGAAGGAGTCAATGCTGGGGGAATGGGGGCCCCTTTGGGAGGTTGGTTAGCTGGAGACTCTTTGGGGGAGGAAGGAGCTACTGATGAAGGGGTGGATGTCTCTTTAGGGGATGAGGCTGCCGAGCCCCCTTTGGGAGAAGGAGGAGCCACAGCTGGGGCAGTGGGGGCCCCTTTGGGAGGTGGAGTAGCTGGGGCTTTTTTTGAAGGAGTCATTGCTGGGGGAATGGGGGCCCCTTTGGGAGGTTGGTTAGCTGGAGACTCTTTGGGGGAGGAAGGAGCTACTGATGAAGGGATGGATGTCTCTTTAGGGGATGGAGCTGCCGAGCCCCCTTTGGGAGAAGGAGGAGCCACAGCTAGGGCAGTGGGGGCCCCTTTGGGAGGTGGAGTAGCTGGGGCTTTTTTTGAAGGAGTCATTGCTGGGGGAATGGGGGCCCCTTTGGGAGGTTGGTTAGCTGGAGACTCTTTGGGGGAGGAAGGAGCTACTGATGAAGGGATGGATGTCTCTTTAGGGGATGGAGCTGCCGAGTCTCCTTTGGGAGAAGGAGGAGCCACAGCTGGGGCAGTGGGGGCCCCTTTGGGAGGTGGAGTAACTGGGGCTTTTTTGGAGGCTGGAGTTGCCTGAGACTCTTTGGGGGAGGGAGGAGCTACAGCTGGAGGAATGGTGGTCTCTTTAGGGGATGAGGTTGCTTGGCTCCCTTTGGGAGATGGAGCTGCTGGTGTTCTTTTGGGGGCTGGAGTTGCTTGGGACTCTTTGGGAGAGGAAGGAGCCATAGCTTGGGAAGTAGAGGTCTCTTTAGGGGATGGGGCTGCTGGGCCCCCTTTGGGAGGTGGAGTAGCTGGGGCTCTTTGGGGGTCTGGAATTGTCTGGGACTCTTTGGAGGAGGGAGGAGCCACAGTTTGGGGGGTGGGAGCCTCTTTGGGAGACTGGGTAGTTGGGGATTTTTTTGGGGAGGAAGGAGTCATAGCTGGGGGAGTGGAAATCTCTTTAAGGGATGGAGTTGCTGGGCCCCCTTTGGGAGGTGGGGTAGCTGGGGTCTTTTTGGAGGCTGGAGTTGCTTGAGACTCTTTGGGGGAGGAAGGAGGTACAGCTTGAGGCGTGGTGGCCCCACTGGGAGGATGGGTAGCTGGAGACTTTTGGGGGGAGGAAGGAGCCACACTTGAGGGAGCAGAGGTCTCTTTAGGGGATGGGGTTGCTGGGCCTCCTTTGGGGGAAGGAGGACCCACAGCTGGGGCAGTGGGGGCCTCTTTGGGAGGTGGAGTAGCTGGGGTTCTTTTTGGGGCTGGAGTTGCTGGAGACTCTTTGGGGGAGGAAGGAGCCACAATTGAGGGAGTGGAGGTCCCTTTGGGAGGTGGGTTAGCTGGGGTTCTTTTTGGGGCTGGAGTTGCTTGAGAGTCTTTGGGTGAGGAAGGAGCCACAATCGAGGGAGTGGAGGTCTCTTTTGGAGATGGGGTTGCTAGACCACCTTTGGGGGAAGGCGGAGCCACAGCTAGGGCAGTGGGGGCCCCTCTGGGAGACTGGGTATCTGGAGACTTTTTGGGGGAGGAAGGAGCCACAGCTGAGGCAGTGGAGGTCCCTTTGGGAGGTGGGTTAGCTGGGGTTCTTTTGGGGACTAGAGTTGCTTGAGACTCTTTGGCGGAAGAAGGAACCACAGCTGAGGGAGTGGAGGTCTCTTTAGGGGATGGGCTTGCTGGCCCCCCTTTGGGAGATGGAGTTGTGGCTTGTCTGAGGGCTAGAGTTGCTTGGGACTCTTTGGGGGAGGGAGGAGTCACTGCTGGGGCAGTAGGGGTCCCTTTGGGAGATGAAGTAGCCGGGCCTCTTTTGGGGGCTGGAGCCGCTTGGGCCTTTTTGGGGGCTGAGGTTGCTGGGGCTCCTTTGGGGGAGGAAGGAACCACAGCTGGAGGAATGGAGGCCTCTTTGGGAGATGGGGTATCTGAGGTCTCTCTAGGGGATGGAGTGGGTGAATGCTTCTTGGCCAGTGACCCTTTAGGGGCTTGAAGGGAAAGACTGGCCTGTGGAAGAAAGGAAGCTTCAACCGGAGAAACAGGGGGTGATGAGTGATTTCCAGCAGGAATATCAGGGATAGCAGGAATACTTTTAGAAAGAGAAGGAGAAAGAGTTAAGGTAGTAGGAGCTGAACCCTTCTTGGTTGGACGTCTTTTAGTTTGAGGAGACACCTTAGCCCCTAAAGGAGATGAGGAGTCACCTAAGTAAGTTCCTTGAGAAGATGCATTAACAGAAAGACCAGGGTCCTTAGTTGGGTGCCTTTCAGGAGAGGAAGCCACAGGTGCCAATGCTGAGGTATGAGAAATACCATGAACTTTCTTTGTACCATGAGGAAGAGAGGGAAAGGGCTCAGACTTGGGAATTTCAGGGGCTAGTGCCACGGCAGCTGGAAAAGCAGAAACATTCTGGGAGGATAAAGTCATAGCTGAAGCCACAGGGCAACTTTCCGAGGCTGGAGGAACCAAAGGTAAAACAGAAAGAGTGGAACTACCCTTCTTATCTGGATGGCTTTTATGAGCTAAAGAGACATCTCCTAGATTAGGGCTGGCTTTAGCGGTAGGAGTGGAGGCATCTTTGGTAATTGTAGGGACCACCCCAACAGCGGCATCATGTTCCAAAGGAAACGTAGCTACGGCTGGGGTAGTGAGAGAACTTTTGAGAAGCAGACTAGAGGAGTCTGGGCTTGAACAAGGATCTGTCTTGATTATAGAGGTTGGAGAATTAACATCCAGAGGAGAGGGAGCAGTACTGGCTTGTGTAACTACACAGAGAGGCTCTACAAGGCTTCTCTTTGCTAAGGTGGCTTCAGGAGAAAGAGTTCTCTCCAGAGATGATGATATACTTTGGGGAGCGGGGGGATTTTTAGGGGCTGCCAGGGCCAGTGGTATTAGAGTAGAGTCTTTCTTGGTAGGAAGTCCTGCCTGGGCTGGTGAAGCAGGGGTTCCAACAGCAGAGAGAGGTACAGTTTGGAGATCTTTTTGTGTTGGTAACTTTACCAAGGCTGATGCAGGGAGACTTTCGGGGTTCTCAGGGGCTAACAGAGGAGAGACTGGTATTCCCAGAGGGGTCACTTGAGGAATAGAAAGTTCTTTGGGAGCCATAGGAGCCATAACCAAGGCAGCATGGGAAGCTGAGTCCTTATTACTTATGGGACCTGATGAAGTTGGAGAAGACACACAAGTAGTTACTTCAAAGGTAGTAGGTGCTGCAGAAATTTTAGAGGGGTTAGTCATAACAAATGGGGGGGTTGCAACAGAACAAACAGAAGTTTCTTTCAAGCTTGGACTCCCTGTAGGAGGAATTTGGGTCACCAAAGGCTGAGGATGAGTGACATTAGGAGAGCCTTTGAGAATGACAGAGCCTGTAGGAGATAATGGAGAAGAGGTATCTACACTTGAGCCAGTAAAGGAGGCTGTGTCAATGATGGCAGAGGGATCTTTGTCAACAGAAAGAGCCAGAGGGGAAGCTAAAGCCCCCACTGGAAAAGTAGCCATAGCAGCAGGAGCCACCTCATTTCTAGAAGGCAGGGGTGGAATTACAGATCTCTGAGAAGGATAAGAGGCCCCTATGGGAGAATGATCTGCAGAAATGGCATCCACTTTAGGATTTGACAAAACATTAGGGCCTGTTTGACCTAAGGTCTGAAGAGGAGAACCAAGAGAACTCTGATGTAAAGGTGTAAGATGAGAGCCTGGAGAAGTGAGGGAAACTGGAGGGATACTAGGAGCCACAGATAGAGACTGAGTTGAAAGAGATAACACAGCAGGTGAACTAAGGGGTCCCTTTAGGCTGAGGCTTTCAGGGTTTTGCGGAGAAGTCAGAGCTGAGGAAACAGGGATGTCTTTGAACTGAGGAAGAGTGATGGGTGGCATCTGAGGACATGAGGCTACTCCAGACTGAACAGAGGCCAAGGGAGTTCCAAGACGGGAAGGTACAGTACTGACTATACCTGGAGGGATGGGGGTGCCTTTTGGATTAGGGTCTACTTGCAAGGGAGCTTGAATAGGACAGGTCTTTGGATCTAAGAAAGCAATGGGAGGGGACAGAGATGTCACTGACCCAGACTCAGCCACAGCAATCAAAGGAGGAGAACTAAGAGGGTTAAGTGGATATGCAGAACTCTTTTGAACTGAGTGGGGAGCCAAGGCCACCAGCGCCAAGGGAGCTGAAGAGGAATGGGCACCTTTCATTGTCGGAGTTATCATGGGAGAGGCCAGAGCTAAGGCAGCTGGGGAGATGGGAGGCCCTCTTAGGTTGGGTAGGAAAGCTGGGGTGTCAGTGGGGGAATGGGCAACTCCCAAAGGCAGGGCTGTCCCAGAGGATGACTGGGGAAAAGGAGCTTCCAAAGGGGTTGAGACAACACCAGAGGGAGAAGGGAATGGGGAAGGCTGGTTAGGGGTTGCCAGAGGGCATTGCTGGGGGGCCAGGGAACAAGGAGGGGGAAGGGTAGATTCAGACTGCCCTAAGGCAGCAGTGACACTCAAGGCTGAAGACACAGGAAGCACAGCTGGAGGAGAAAAGCAAAAAGGGGGATAAAAAAGGGAAGGAAAAAAACAAAGGTGAGTTATGCAGCCCAACTTGGTACAACATGCCTCATAGGAAACACGGACTTTTTAATCTGAGAATGAAAGTCACCACACAGGATTAGACAAAGGTGACAGGCAACAGCAACCTCCCCAAACATACTTCAATGGTTGAATAAGAATACATCCCTCTCTCCATCTCCCACATTTCCCAAGTTCTACCAAAAAGAAGCAAACTATTTTAAGGTGGAGATAACAGTCTAAGCAGCCTATTAGTCTCTAAACTGGGAGCACCAGGCCTAGGAGTGGGTTGGGAATACCATGCTTTCCACCCTTTGTCAGATGTGCCCTCCCTTCCCTCCTTGAACAAACCCAAAGTCTCTCTTCAGGCCATAGAATACCACTAGGATAGCTGCTCTGTCAAGGATGACAAACTGAAACCACATATTGAAAACTGGAATAAGGAAAGTAGGGACTGTGATGATGGGAGTTGGACATGAATGAAACAACAAACAAACCTAAGTCTTTATATGCTCAGGCTTTTAAAAAAATCTGACTCGTAGAATAAAGTTTTAGGAAGGTGGTGTCGACGTACAATTCTATATGAACTATTAAATACTAAGTCACTTTGCCACCCTGTGCCTGTTTACCTACTCCCCTAAAACAAAAGCAAGCAAACAAAAAAAAACCCAACTCAACCAAAAATGGGATGTACTTCATAATCTCTACCTACACACTCTCCTAGATATAGTGAGCTCTTCAGACATCAATTTAAGATGAATCAGACTGCCAGGGTGAGAGTTTAGTCACAAGGGTAGGGACTCTATTATGAAACCGTAGCCCAACTTGTTAAACCAGACTGTGGTTCTATTTTGGAAGTAGGGAATTGGAGTGGAGAATATATTGGCTCTCCACCCCTTAATCTGGATAAGTATGTCATCCTGCCAAAATAGACCAATGTTCTGCACTACAGTAAAGCTCAGCAAAAGATTTTCTGAATGATAAAAATTCACAATTTATTCAACCAGTAATCCTGAAATTGTTAGAGAAAAGACAAGTGGCCCAATCAGTTTTTCCCGGAGAGTAGGTAGGTCAAAGTTTTAGGATTAGGGTGCAAATGCCTCCAAACATATTAATCACAATTTGAAACTTAGAATGTTTCTTCTGACTAGAGTTCAAAATAGGATAAGGCCCAATTTTCTTGCTTTAGACACCATAACCAATTCCTGGGGCTAGTTTTCACATTTGTTGTAATTATAGAAAAAATTCAATGTTTTACCACTGGCACTCCCTTAGTATTACAAAACCTATTGTGCAAGCTCAAACTATTCAGAAACAAACTTAACAGCACTAAGAATGACTTCAAAAGCAAATGGCATTTGTTTTCAGATTATTCTATAATAATTCAGATTATTCTACATTCATCTGAATTTCAGTCTCCACATTTGTAAAACCAAATTGTTCAATAAGGCTCTGGTTAGCACTGAATTACAGGGTCTTTAGAGACCAGTCCTTTATTTTCTCATTCTGTTAAGTCCCTTGAACTTCAAGGATGTCATATAGCTTGTTCACTAGCTTAGAGGCCCCCTCCCTTTCTTTTCTAGCAGCTGTATTAATCCCTTCAGCTGCTAAAATCAGACAGGTGGGGAGAGAGAACCTCAATGCTTTCAACTATAAACAACTCTATTTTAATTCCAGAAGAAAGAAATTGCCCTTAAGTGACAGGTGAAGTTTAAAAAAAATTTTGTATTAAGAAAAAATGAGCATGGAAGTTACAGCCTGAAGATTTCTTTATTTCAACACAACTGACGCAGCAAGAATATCATTAAATATTTTTCAATACCTCTCAAGTTTTCTAGATAAGTATTTTAACCAGAATTCAAGACTTGCCTTTACACTACGTTTATATCCATCAATTTCAAAGCTGAAGAGCAGTCAAAGGAAAAGCCTTATTTCAATTTTGGGTTCCAGGCAAGCTGTTGATGCAGGCACTATTCCAGCACACTAGAAACATCTTAGCACCAACCCATAAAGTGAGTTAACCAACCTAGGAGGGCGGGGGGCCCAGCGGGGCACATTTACCACCAGCACACACATCTCACCCAGACATGTGATGAAGGCACAGTGCCAAACTCTGCCATCTAAAACCTTGATGCAACTTGCTGGCTGGAACTTCACAAAAGCTCAGGTCTCCTTGGCCTGCAAGTGTGTCATCCAGTTCCAATAGGTAAGAATCACCAAGCCCCTTCCCCACTCGGTTTTTCTCTGTGGGTTGAGGGTTGGTTCCGCAGAACAGTCTGTGAGGCAGTTGCCATACACTACAAAGCAGGCCAGGGAGCTTTTAATGCTCCTGGATCTTAAAAATACGGTTTATATTCCATTCCCTAATTAAGTCCCTCCAGGACAGCAGTTAATACCATGATTCTCCTCCCTGGTAAAGGTACAGCCATCGTCAAGGAGTTAACCCTCAAAGACCTCGTTTTACAACCACCGAATGCTCTTAGGGTCAATCGTACATTTTAATGCACAGTAAGGGGGGGGACCTACCTGTCTCAGCCTGGGGCTGTGGCAACTCCTGCTCTGTAGCAGGGACGGTTTCTGTGGCTTCACCAGGCATTTCTGAAGGGAATAAAAAGGAGGCCTGAATTGACTGGGATCCGTTCTGCTACCCAACCCAGAGTCAAATATCCTTTAAAAACTCTGCGAAGGGCTGTTAAGAAAAAACAAACAAACAAAACCATCAGGGTGTTTGGGGACAATCTTCCCCACAGCAGCCAGGAATACGTAAACAAGAAGCCGCGAGCCTCCGATCCCGGATCCAGCGGATCACCTTCCTCTACCTCTCTTCACTCCGCAGGGCACGGCCTGCTGGCGCCCGGGAATTCCTTTCACACCGCACTCCACATCCCACAAAGGCGACAGCCGCCACCGCGTTCTCGGGCCGAGCAGAGGCTCCTCGGACGCTGCCCTGCAGCACCTCCCCTCCGCCGCTCACGCCGCCGGGACGCCCGGTGGCCGACATCGCACGCCTTAGGTCCCCGCACTCGCTTGCCACAATTAACGGCGTGTGCGTGTGCGCGGGGGGGCTGTTCCCAGGCTGTGACCCCCTTAACCTCCTTTAGGTCTCGTGAGGCCGGCCCCAGCCGCAGACGCGCTCCGTTTCCGCCCTCAACACCGGAGCGGCTCTCCTCTCCCCGGCCTCGGCCTGCGGGTCCGGCGCGCGGGCCCCCTGCCCTGCTTTTGCCAGGACGTCAACCGCAGACCCCATTTTGTCCGGAGGCCCCAAGGCCACACTTCCCTGGGCCGAGCGGGGACCCAGTCATCCTGCAAAGCCTCCGGCTGCCCTTAGCTCTCAGGCCGCGGGCCGGCTTAGTCCGCAAGAAAGGCGGATGGCTGCGGATAGAGAGTAGCGGCGAAGACAGGACTTACTGTGCGCGGAACGCGGAACCAAGATGGCGGCGGAAAGAGAGCGAGCGAGAGCGTGACCCACGCCTGTTGCAGGAGGAAGCCTGGCGGAGGGGGCGGGGCCACAATGCGATTCCGGGTCAGGAGCGGCCGCAGTCACTTCCGGTAACGGGTGACCCGTCCGAGTGTTCGCGGGTGGAGGTGGGACGAGGTCTAAATAAGGGTAGGAACTGGGAACGCGGCGCGCCGGCCTGGCGGGACCCGCCGTTCCGAGCTCTGCGGCCCTTCCCGTCCGCCGCGTCCAGGCATGTTTGACACCCGAAGGGAAGCTGACGACGGAGCCGCCTCTGCGCGCTCGGCACTGAAGCCGCGCGGCGGTACTACATACAGTGACTTTTCATTTCCCCTTTTCAACGAATGCAGGGAAATAGGAGACACTAAATAATACCGGGTTCCACGGATCGTGGTCACATTATTGCAAGGCAGCGGTGACTTAGGTTAATCCTCCGCTATTTTACTTTTGGAGTACACGGTTTAGACCGGTGCCGAAGCTAGTCGATTGCACTCCTCGGAAGAGCGATACAATTTTTTTTTTCTTTTTCTTTTTTCTGGCCTCCTTTTAGGTAAACAGATACTATTCATTCTAGTAGTCCCAGCCCTCACGTTAAGAAGTCATGCTTTAGGGGCAGCCCGGTGGCTCAGCGGTTTAGCGCCGCCTTCAGCTCAGGGCCTGATCCTGGAGACTGAGGCCCGCATCGGGCTCCCCGCATGGAGCCTGCTTCTCCCTCTGCCTGTGTCTCTCAAGAATAAATAAAATCTTTAAAATAAGAAAAAATCATGCTTTACACGGTAAGAGTCTGGACGGTAGGGTGTAATTTCAGTGTTTGTGTTAGTGAAAGGCCATGGCGCAAGTACCTTACCGAAACCAGCCTGCGCTGTTCGCGTTGTGGCTGCCTTTTAAGGGAAGCAGCGACTATGCTTTGGAAACTACGTGAAGTGAGGAAACTACGTGAAGTGAGTATAAATTAGAATTCAGTTAAATAGTGGAGTTTACCGGGAATGAGAAATTCTGAAACTTTTCAGGTAGGGGAGGCAGTACCGCGGAGTGATAAGAGCTGAACTCTGGAGGGGTGCCTGGCCGGCTCAGTTGTGAGCACACAGGACTCTTGATCTCAGGGTCATGAGTTTAAGCCCTACGCGGGGTGTAGAGATTGCTTAAATAAACTTAAAAGACATATATATAAAACATGAACTCTGTAGCCGTACTCCTTGTCTGAATCACAGCTTAGTCACCTCATAGTGACCGTTCGCCATTTAACCCATTTGTGCCTCAGTTTCCTCATTTATAAAATGGGGCTATAGTAACTACTTCATAAGATTGTTAGGAAGACTAGGTAATATATGTACATTACTTAAAAAGTGCTTGTATTACTTTCTATGAGTAAACATGTGATCTGGAAGATTTGTCAGCACAGTCCATTTACCTTCAAAAGAAAGGGCCAGCAATAGCTTATCTCCTTAGACGAGTAAATATTTTGACCATTTCCTTTCCTTTCCAATCAAGCCCACTGACCCTTCTGTTGTGAATGACTAAGGAAGGATGTATTTTCTTTCTTTGGATTTTTAAATAAATTGTCAAGTTTGGGATGGAAGACAGTTTTGTGCCCTTTGTTTCTACAATTCTCATATATGTAGGAGTTGGTAAAAATCAGAGAATAGGGAAGTCAGTATAGTTTTTGAGCATATTTCTGCTGTCTTCAAGAACCACATTTATTTATTTAGAAAAAAAGGACTTTATTTTTTAAAAATTCTTTAGGTTTTAAAAAATTTTTTAAATTCAATTTGCTGACATATAACACCCAGTAAAATGAGTGGGGAGGGGCAGAGGGAGAGGGAGAAGCAGGCTCTTTGAGCAGAGCCTGATGTGGGGCTCAGTCCTGGGACTTGGAACACCAGTATCATGACGTGAGCTGAAGGGAGACGCTTAACCGACTCACCCAGGCGCCCCTTTAATTTTTATTTAAATTCCAGTTAGCATACAGTGTAAAAACATTTATTCTTTAACATGAGTACAATATGTTCAGCTTTATCCAAGAACTTTAATATTAAAGCATTAAAAGACTTTAAATGGTAGACATTTTGGAAGCTTGAAACATCTCTTGTTGAAGCATAATACCAGTTCTTACACTCTTGTTCTGAAGTCTTTTTTTTTTTTTTTTTTTTTTAAGATTTCATTTATTTATTCATAGAGACAGAGAGAGAGAGGCAGAGGGAGAAGCAGGCTCCATGCAGGGAGCCCCTTGTGGGACTCGATCCCAGGTCTCCAGGATCACACCCCAGGCTGCAGGCGGCGCCAAACCGCTGCGCCACCGGGGCTGCCCAAAGGTCTTTTTTTTTTAAGATTTTATTTGTTTATTCATGAGAAACAGAGAGACAGAGAGGTAGAGACACAGGCAGAGGGAGAAGCAGGCTCCACGCAGGGAGCCCAACGTGGGACTAGATCCCAGGTCTCCAGGATCATGACCTGGGCTGAATACGGCGCTAAACCACTGAGCTACCCAGGCTTGTTCTGAAGTCTTTTTTTTTAAATTTTTTTATGATAGTCACAGAGAGAGAGAGAGAGAGGCAGAGACACAGGCAGAGGGAGAAGCAGGCTCCATGCACCGGGAGCCCGACGTGGGATTCGATCCTGGCCCAGGATCGCGCCCTGGGCCAAAGGCAGGCGCCAAACCGCTGCGCCACCCAGGGATCCCTGTTCTGAAGTCTTAAGATGGACTGAGTCTTTAGTAATTTTGTGTTCAGGAATTATAACTGACCCACTTTTCCAGACCTAAAAACTGAACAATATATAGTAATTAGAAGCTTAAATAATGAGGAATTTTGCACAATGGCCTTTAATGTTTTTTCTTAAAAAATTAGAAACGAGAAGGAAATGCAAGGCATTGCAATATGTTGACTGCATTGTAAAGTCTGTTTTATATATATACGCCAAAGGATTAAGAAAAAAAAAAAAGGCTGTGTGGCTATAGAGAAAACTATGTTAAAGGAAATGCAAAGGAAGGAAAATTTTCATAAATCACAGAATGCACCAGCCTGATAGCTTGACTTCTCAGTGTTTCTCAAAAGATGGACTGTAAACCCGAATGACTGTTTTGTTTAGATTGGTTGTAAAACTAGGCAAAAGAAATCTGACACTTTCAGAAAAAAAAATTAAATATGGTAGAAAAAAACCTTTAAAATTAAGTATCTGGATATGTAGAAAGGGAAGTATAACAAGTTTTGACAAGTATAACAAGTTTTATGTCAGTGAAACTGGTTATTCTAAGCTGCTGCTTTATGGTGCAGCCTAATCCAATTGTTTTCTGAGGAAGGAAGTTGGTAGCTACAAATGCAACAGTTGTAAAAAAACACTCTACTATCTCCTATTGTAATCTAGTAACATATTTTTTGAATTGAAGTTTCCGTATGTTTAGATGCCCAGTATATATATATATATATATTTTAATTTATTTATGATAGTCACAGAGAGAGAGAGAGAGGCAGAGACACAGGCAGAGGAAGAAGGAGGCTCCATGCACCCGGAGCCCGACGTGAGATTCGATCCTGGGTCTCCAGGATTGCGCCCTGGGCCAAAGGCAGGCGCCAAACCTCTGCGCCACCAGGGATCCCTAGATGCCCAGTATAAAATGATTTTTAAAAGATGGGCAGTGGGGTGTGGACTGATCAACAAAAATATCAGTAAGCAACATTAAAAGTGATGAAATACACACTCCAGGTATAATTAAGTGTCTAAGACTTAAGGACAAAGCTCTCATGCACCTAGAATATTCATTCAGTTCATTAATTAGGAGGCTGTCTCCAGTGAGCTGAGATTAGAGTCTTTGGGATATTACTGCTCACTTGCCCCTACATGTGGCAACTGGTAGAAGTATATCAAAATACATATGGCAACTGGTAAAAGGTATATAAAAAAAATCTTAGCATTATCTTTGTATGATATTAACTTTTACAAATGTATCTGCAATCCACTTATTTCTCCCATTATTCTTCCTTCCAGAAAGCTGGACACTCTCCTTTGGTAGTCTCCGGAATCTTTTCAACATAATCATTTTTCAAGAAAAGGAAATTTTGCTTTGAGCACACATCTATGGTTCTACAATATTTATCAAATGGCTCTTGAAATATCTGATTCTTGGTTGAAGCTAGAAGATATCTACACTGGTTTGAGGAGAGTTGTTATCCTCAGAAGTCTTTTTGTAAATCTGAAAGAGAATAGATTCTTATCAAAGGATAGTAAGGGAAAACAAGACAAATCCCATTTATTTTCACATTCTGATTTGCTTAATGCTTCCATTAAATTCACATCATGCATAAAGATTTGTTTTCACATTTGCTGAAGCCTACATTATAGGCTGAACTAGTACAGAAAAAGAATACAAAGGACTTAACACAGCCAGTTGGAATGGCAGGTTCATTGAGGCTTTCCAAGTTCAGAGTCATCATTGTTCATTCAATAAGCACATATTTGAATGTCTACTATGAGTTCAGCATTATCTTGGGCACTACTCTTTAAACATCATGCATATTATTAAAAAATGAAGTGGAAAAGGAGTTTGTATTTCTATAACCCTACTACAGTTGTCTATGGTATCCTATCAATTTCCTGAATAATATTCACTGCTGATTTCATTTGGCTTATACGTATGTTCACATCTCTCCTATTCAAAGAACTTTTTCCTTTGATACTGCTGTCCTCTTACTCTTAGTATCTCCTTTTAGTTTCAGTATCCAACAGGATCTTAACAGTTCTCTACTGCATTTGACACTTGATAATCTCCTTGAAATTTTCCTTTCCCCTGGCTTCTGTGACACTTTTAACTTTCCTCTTTCATCTCTACGTCCAAATCATTACCAACTCTCAAGGATGGCGGTAGTATTTGCACCTTTTGGAGATAGCCGGTACTAGTGTCCTAATGGTAATAGCCCAACTGGCCTCTTGCTCTCTCTATTCTCTCCCCTTCCTCTCCTCAGATATATTGTTGTTAGTTTTATTTTGCTAGATAAAACTATAAATCATGGTACTCCCTCAAAAACCTTTGCTAGCTTCCTTGTCCCCGTTGAAGTAAGCCCAAACTCTCAAGACTAGAATTCAAGGCCATTGATACTCTGGCTTCAGTCTGCTTCTTCAGAATTCTATCCTATCACTTCCTGACACATCTTTGCTCCAGGTTAGCTGGAACTACTCGATGGCCTCCAGAGTTACCTGGCGCTTTCCTGTCTAATGCCTTTACCTTTGCTATTCCTTCAAGAATGAACAACCTGTCTCCTTTTTCCATTCCTGTACCTTTATCAAATCTCTGCTTGTGGAAATCCTACTCATACCTCAAGGCATGGTATAATGGCATTGGGAATTAGAATCTGCATGGCAGCTCACTGTAAAGCATTCAAATACCACTCTTCATATGAAATCTCAGGTTCTCTCAATCAGATGAGATCTTTCTTAGCATTTTATACTTTTTTGTTTTTATCAGTGAGTACTTCCTAAGGGCAGGGAGGCATGGTGTGGAATTCATTTTTGTAATTAATCTTTGTTTCCTTCATATTACCCGATTCACAGAAGTGTTTAATGAATATCTGTTGAATTGAATTAAGGGAGCTCAATTTTTAAAACACCAAGGATAGTAAGCTAAATTATTAACTTATTTTAGGAGGGCAAAGGCTAGAGCTCTAAAATTACTCACTTGCTGGATGCTTTCAACTTCCCACACTAAGATCTAAATGGCTAAAAGGGAAAGGTATAGCGTCTTACCACTCTTCTTGAGAAGTTCTCCTTTTCGGGATTTATCCAGGTTTTCAAGAAACTGTTCAAAAACTTTTATATAAGGAGCTAGACTAGTCTTCTTATAATCTAAATTATAAAGGCCATGCATTGTAATTAGCATTTTGGAAGCAAGAATAACATGACAGTATAACTTTAAGTTTCTTATAAGAATTCTCTAGAACACAATTCTCTATTTTTTTAAAAAATATTTTATTTATTTATTCATGAGAGACACACAGAGAGAGGCAGAGACACAGGCAGAGGGAGAAGCAGGCTCCATGCAGGGAGCCCAACATGGGACTCGATCCTGTATTTCCAGGATTACACCCTGGCTGAAGGCGGCGCTAAACTGCTGAGCCACCTGGGCTGTCCCAACAACACAATTCTCTAGTACAGTACTTCCAACATAATGATAAATGTGTTGTTTAACTACTCTAGTAGCCAAATTAAAAAGGTAAAATTAATTTTAATATTTAATCCAGTGTATCTAAAATATTATTAATACACCATAAAAATTGAAATACTTTACATTCTCTTTCATAGTCTTTGAAATCTAGCATTTTGTACACATCTCAATTTAGATGATACATTATCATGAAAAATATTTGATTTATGTTTATATTTGAAGTGTAAAATAGTATAAAAGTAGGCTCATTTACCCAAATTTCCCAAACATTAAAACTTTTAAATTTTAAACATTAAAACTTTTTTAAAAAATTTATTTATTTATATTAGAGTGTGTGCACACACTTGTAAGAAAGTGAGGGAAAGGGCAGAGGGAGAGAGAGAATACTGAAACAGACTCCTCCTCACTGAGTGTACAGCCTGATGCAAGGCTGTATCCCCAAGATCCTGAGATCATGTCCCGAGCTGAAATCAAGAGCTGGCCACTTAACCGTTGACTGAGCCACCCAGGCCTGTATCAGTTTTAAAATTTAAAGCAATTAAAATTAAATTTAAAAATATCAGTTCCTGGGGATCCCTGGGTGGTTCAGTGGTTTAGCGCCTGCCTTTGGCCCAGGGCGTGACCCTGGAGTCCCAGGATCGAGTCCCACATTGGGCTCCTGGCATGGAGCCTGCCTCTCCCTCCTCCTGTGTCTCTGCCTCTCTCTCTCTCTCTCTCTCTCTCTCTCTCTCTCTCTCTCTCTCTCTGTGTGTGTCTCATGAATAAATAAATAAATTAAAAAAAAAAACAACAAAAAACAAAACACAGGCCACAAAAAAAAAAAAAAAAAAATCAGTTCCTTGTTTATACTAGACATTTTTCAAGGGCTTGATAGCCATATGTGGCTACTGTATTTTAAGAGAGTGCTGCTTAAAAATATCCAAGTCACATGTAAATATCTACTTTAGTAGTCAGGCTTTCTAGTGTTAGACTGACATAATCTATTGCTCTTTGTTAAGTCTCATATATTCCTTTCTTTAGAAATTGTGGCTTCAGTAATAAATAATTTTATTAACAGAGCAAACATTAAAAATGTGAAGTTAGGGCATTTTACCTGGGGATAAACTGAAGTTTATAGTCACAGTGACTTAAGTATAGGTATTCTTTGATTTATATAAAATTTAAAAGATGTACACAACAAAACTTTGAATACAGAATCTTATTCATTTATTTAGTTACACAATCTATAATATCTGTTAGGGGAGAAAATCTGAGAACAAGATGAGATTTGGATTTCGGTAGCATGCTATGACTGCATGGAATATTCCTCATAATGGTTCATTTCAGAGTGAAAAAAATTATACTTAAAAAAATTTAATAAACATACTTGGGACTAGAAAAGGAATTTTGATGAGGATATTAAGGATAAATATCTGAACTGTGGCAATTATAAAAGCACATTATAGTTTGTCTTAAACTTTTATATATGAATTTTCTTTTAATAATAAAATGTATAACAAATAAACAGTTTAGTTTGGGATCAACCACATAAACTTTGAATCTTTAATTCAAGATTCTAAGCTCCTTGTATATAAGTCATATGGGACAACCCCAGTGGCTCAGTGGTAAGTGCCACCTTCAGCCCAGGGTGTGATCCTGGAGATCTGGGTTCGGGTTCCACGTTGGGCTCCCTGCATGGAGCCTGCTTCTCCCTCTGCCTGTGTCTCTGCCTCTCTCTCTCTTTCTTTCTCTCTCTCTCTCTCTCTGTGTCTCTCATGAATAAATAAAATCTTAAAAAAAAAGAAGTCTATATGTTTACTTCACCATTGTGGAATATATAATAGACACTCAATAATTACTTAAATATTTACTAACTACCTATTACATATTAAGTACTATGCTAAATTCTATATGTGCTGCTGAAGTGAGCACCAAACTCTTTGGTTTTAAGAAGTTTTTATTTTTTTAATTTTTTAATTTTTTTAATTTTTTAAAATTTTATTTATCTATGATAGTCACAGAGAGAGGGGGGGGGGGGCAGAGACATAGACAGAGGGAGAAGCAGGCTCCATGCACCGGGAGCCGGACGTGGGATTCGATCCCGGGTCTCCAAGATCGCGCCCTGGGCCAAAGGCAGGCGATAAACCGCTGCACCACCCAGGGATCCCTTGTACCCTCTCTCTTAAATAAATAAAATCTAAAAAAAAATAATAATAAAAAAAAATCTTTATTTTTAAAAGAGAATTTATTCATGAAAGACAAAGAGAGAGAGGCAGAGACATTGGAAGGAGGAGGAGAAACAGGCTCTATGCAGAAAGCCCCATGTCGGTCTCTATCCTGGGACTCTGGGATCACACCCTGAGCCAAAGGCAGAGCTCAACCACTGAGCCGCCCAGGTAGTCCCTAAATAAAATATTTAAAGAAGAAAAAGAAGGGGCGCCTGGGTGGCTCAGTCAGTTAAGTATCTGCCTTCAGCTTGGATCATGATCTTAGGGTGTTGGGATTGAGTCTCGCATTGGGCTTCCTGCTTCTTCCTTTCCTTCTGCCCCCTCCCCTCTGCTTGTGCTCTCTCTCTCTCAAATAAATAAAATCTTAAAAAAAATAAATAAATAAAAAAGAAAAAGAAAAAAGATATAATGAGAGGAGAGGAGAATATTCCAGGATTTGGGAAGAAGGGCAGGAACAAATGGTACTAGTATGAAAAAGGACAAAGGCTTCAAATCACAGAAACTAAAACAATAGTAGGGAACTTACATATCACTTACTCCAACCCCCCCACCATTTCTAAAGCACCTCTGTTGACTATTTATGAATACTTGAAATGATAGTTTAGTTTATTTTTGAATAGTTATATTAGAAAATTTCTCTTTAAAATATCTGAATAAGGGATCCCTGGGTGGCGCAGCGGTTTGGCGCCTGCCTTTGGCCTGGGGCGCGATCCTGGAGACCCGGGATCGAATCCCACGTCGGGCTCCCGGTGCATGGAGCCTGCTTCTCCCTCTGCCTATGTCTCTGCTTCTCTCTCTCTCACTGTGTGCCTATCATAAATAAATAAAATTTAAAAAAAAATTAAAAAAAAAACCTGAATAAAAAAGATGTCTATCAAGAGATTAATATTAAAAAAATTGTGTTAAAGTAATCTATGCATAAAATAGTACTAACAGGCTGGAAAAAATAGCAGCTTCCTGCTCTAATTCTGACCTCTCCATCTTGAATGGCAACCACTTTTTCTTTTCCAGTATCTACTTCTAGCAAATGAACACTTCAATTGTTTAGAAAATTCGAGGCCATTCTTAGGTCTGTGGCTTTTGTGGGGGACAAGTAGGAAGGGGTCAGAAAGCTCTTTTCTTAATTCTCAGTGTTTTGAGATTTCGAAATGATGTGCCTTGGTGCTGGTTTGTTTTCTTATGCTGAACCTTTTCAATAAAGGGCCCATTTTCACAATGGTTTCCTATATAATTGATATTTTTTCCCTCCTTGTTTGTTGTTTTTCTGAAACAACAGGAGGTATGAGACCTCCTGAACCATTCTTCTGATTTCCTTTATCATTTTCCTCCTTAAAATAACAACAAAATATCTTTATCTTTTTTGTATTACTTTCTTCCACTGAATTTTGTATTCTAAGGATTATGTTTCTGATTTCTAAGACCTCTTTGTTCTCTGTTTCTTTTCATAGCAATCTGATCTTGCTTCATGGATACTCTATCTTCCCTTATCCTCTGAGGATATTAATTTCTTAAAAAAAGGTTTTCAGGGTACCTGGCTGGCTCAGTTAGAACATAGGACTCTTGATCTCTGGGTGGTGAGTTTGAGCCCCATGTTGGGCACAGAGATGATTTAACCCATTACTTAAAAAAATAAGGGTTTTCTTTATTCCTTGCATTATCTGTTTTCTCTGAGTGCCTTTTTCCAGTTTATTCTGATTTTTCATGTTGGAGACATTTTTTAAATACCTTATTTACTTACATTAAAAAAATATTCATTTTTTCATGAGACATACAGGGGCAGAGACATACGCAGAGGGAGAAGCGGGCTCCCTGCAGGGGAATCTGATGCAGGACTCAATCCCAGGATCCCAGAATCGTGACCTGAGCCAAAGGCAGATGCTTAACCACTGAGCCACTCAGGTGCCCCTATTTACTTATTTTTAAAAAAGGTTTTATTTATTTATTTGAGAGAGAGAGAGAAAGTGTGGGGGTGGTGGCAGAGGGAGAGGGACAAGCAGACACTACGCTCAGTCTGAGCCAGACTCAGCTCGATCCCATGACTGAGAGCGTAACCTGAGCCAAAACCAAGAGTTGGACACCCAACCAAATGAGCGACCCAGGTGCCCCTCAAATACCTTACACAGAATGCTTGTAATCATTCTATAAACATTAATAATGAAATGTACTATGTTTAGGTATTATGTTAGAGCTGGAATAGATGAAATGATTTTTTTTTTAATGGAGTGATATTTGAGCTTGGATTTTGACAGAAGGTAGCATCATTTGACCAAGAAAGGTCAGAGATCACAGATCTGCACTATTACAATAGTCACCAGCTACATGTGGCTATTTTAAATGAAATGAAAATCCAGTTTTCACAATTCAGGTGGATTGTGCCACATGTGGCTAGTGACTACCACACTGAGCAGTGCATTAAATTTCCATCATCACAGGAAGTTCTATTGGCTTTGTGGCTATAGAGTGTCTCTTGGGTGTTGTTAATATAAAGATTTGGCTTCTATTAGCAGGAGATTTATAAATTCCCTAGCTCCTTCAAAATCTTGAATATATAATTCAACCACAGTTTAGATATATATTACCATAACACTCATCTAGCTACATCAAAAACAAAGAACAAAAGTACTGCATACATAGTAGTTGTTAAATAAGTAGCTGTTGAACCTAAGATTGTGAGAGTCAAACAACTATCAACACAAATTGACAATTTAATCTTATAGTATAGATCCTGGCATTTAGATGTTGCTTAGTAAATATCTGTTGATTAAATTGGATTCAACAGCACCTTCCGGGCAATTGATGAAGAATGGACATTGCTATGATATTATTTGTTAACACGATATCATGTTACATATGATATTATGATATTATATATTATTATTTGGTGGTTTCAGGATAAATATTGACCCATTCTGGGCTGAATCCAAAGAGAATTAATTACTTGACTGACAGAAGGATGTCTATATAAGAAACATGTTAAAATGAGACTTCAACATATTAACGTACCTCTGGTTCTATGTTTGATATCAGATTCAGCTTCATTTCCCTCCTTTCCCTCATCATTAGTGGAAACGGCATCCAATTCATGGCAGACAGAGCTACAAATAATAGAATAAGAGAATTTTTTAAACTTTTTTTAAACTCTATACTTAACGTGGGGTTTGAACTCATGACTCCAAGATTAAGAGTCACGTGCCCTACCGACTGAGCCAGCCAGGTGCCCCAGAATAAGAGAATTCTAATTTTTTTTTTTTAAAGATTTTATTTATTTATTCATGAGAGACACAGAGAGAGAGAGAGAGAGAGGCAGAGACACAGGCAGAGGGAGAAGCAGGCTCCATGCAGGGAGCCCGACGTGGGACTCGATCCTGGGCCTCCAGGATCACGCCCCGGGCTGCAGGCGGCGCTAAACCGCTGCGCCACCAGGGCTGCCCGAGAATTCTAATTTTTAAAAAGATTTTATTTATTTATTCATGAGAGAGGCAGAGACACAGGCAGAGGGAGAAACAGGCTCCATGCAGGGAGCCCGATGTTGGGACTTGATCCCAGGACTCCAGGACCTCACTCCCTGAGCCAAAGGCAGACGCCCAACTGCTGAGTCACCCAGGCGTCCAATTTTTTTTTTTTTTTTAAGTAGGCTCCATGCTCAGTGTGGAGCCCAGTATGGGGCCTAAACTTATGACCCAGGGATCAAGACTGGAGCTAAGATCAAGAGTTGGATGCTTAAGTGACTGAGCCACCCAGGCACCCTAGAATAAAATTTTTTAAAGTTGGTTCTTGGTCAACATTACCCAGTGTGTGATAGCACATGAATCACACAAGATTTTCTGTGAAAAAGATGTGACCAACTAAATTTGGGATAGTCTAAAAATCACAATCTCTTGTTAGAATTTTCCATGCATAATGAAAATTAGGAAATCTTACAGTAAAGAACTTTTTATCTGTTTAAGTTGTTATTTCCCAAACTTATTTGAACTTGTAATCTTTTTATTAGAGAAGAGCAGCTTGTGTTCTGTGGAACTCACTAGGAAATGTTGCCCTACTAGGGCATCATCATATAGCCTCAGAGCAGCTTTGCCTCTCTGGAAGGGATCTAATTCAATCTACTTCAAATTTAGAATAACAATCACAAATTTTTTAAAAAAATCAACAATCTAGAACATACCTTATGGTTGGAACAGTAAATGGATCAAACTGATCTACTTTCTGTAAATCAATAGGCACAGAAATTCGACCTATAAGAAACAAAAGTTATAAATTGATGATTGTAAAATACAATCTTATGTGTTATTTTGGCAAAACTTTAATCTAAGGCTTAGAAAAAGGGTTAGACTCATCTGTTAAAAAAACAATAGTTAGAAATTACTTACACATTAGCCGTGCTTTTAATTTCTCTTAAAAATAGGTATGAAAGACTGTTGAGCTATTACCTAGTGCTCTTATCTATCTATCTATCTATCTATTCATTCATTCATTTAATTAATTAATGAGAACACAGAGAGGCAGAGATATAGGCAGAAGGAGAAGCAGGCTCCCTGCAGGCAGCCTGATGCAGGACTTGATCCTAGGACCCCAGGACCATGACCCAAGCCAAAGGCAGATGCTCAACCACTGAGCCACCCAGGCATCCCTCTACTTTTATTTCTATCTCCTTCCTCCTAATATCCTTTTATATATAAGTACAGAATGATATTAAATTAATGAGTCCTGAAAATGAAATAACATAGTTATAGTTCATTTCATTAACTTGGTTTATTTGGTGAGATCAGAACAGACACCTATATGTTGGGCATCTTTGGAAAGCATTTTAGAAATAAAGTCGACAGCATTATACTACCATTTCATAATATCCACACCTGGGAACACCTCATAAAATTCATCACATCGCAGAAATGAGATAATGAATCCAAAAAATGCCAAGTAAATAGCAAGTAAAATAATTAGGAGAATTGAGAGTTGCTGCTTGAAGACTGCAGCTGCTTAATGGGAAAAGGATATAATCAAAATGTACATACATATGAACATCATTATTTACCCAAACCCTGGATATTAGAATAAGGGGATACCCACTAAAGCTCTAGAATTAGGTTTAATAAATATTAACAAATATAGGGACGCCTGGATGGCTCAGCGGTTGAGCGTCTGCCTTTGACCAGGGCCTGATTCCAGGGATCGAGTCCCACATCAGGCTCTTGCAGACAGCCTGCTTCTCCCTCTGCCTGTGTCTCTCCCTCTCATCTTCTCTCTCTCTGTCTCTCATGAATAAATAAATAAAATCTTTTAAAAAAAATTAACAAATATATAGTGAGCACTAGGTGTTATATGGAATTTATGAATCACTGAACTCTACTCTGAAACTAATCATATACTATATGTTAATTGAATTTAAATAAAAATTAAAAAAAAATATTAAGCTTATTACCAAAAGAAGCTGAAAACACATAGTTGATAAGTTTGGAAAGGGGCTTATTCTAATATATGGACTAGAGAATCATTACAGATCATTAAAGGAAACTAGGCAAGTTGGGAGAATTGAATGTGTGACACTTTTTCCGAGCACTTTACATTTTAGATCTTCATAAAAATCCATGGAGGTAGGTACTATACTATCTCCATTTACAGATGAGAAAACCAAGGCACAGAGAGAAATTTGCCTAACACCCCACACACGTGACAGAGTTGGATTATTGATGCTAAAAAGGACAACTATATACAACTATGTATGTTTCCTGGCTGGATGATGCAAAGTTTATGTCAATATAGCACCTTTTATATTTATATTTATTTTATTTTATTTTTTTTTTTAATTTTTTTTTTAATTTTTTATTTATTTATGATAGTCACAGAGAGAGAGAGAGAGGCAGAGACATAGGCGGAGGGAGAAGCAGGCTCCATGCACCGGGAGCCCGATGTGGGATTTGATCCCGGGTCTCCAGGATCGCGCCCTGGGCCAAAGGCAGGCGCCAAACCGCTGCGCCACCCAGGGATCCCTATATTTATTTTAAAGTCAGTTTCAGTCTATCAAAACATATTTAAGAGAAATGTGAAGGAAGAACCCTAAAACTATGGAAAAAGAACTGAGGGAGGAGGCATAGTGGGCAAAGCACAGAACTTTTGAGTTTTAAGAACTGAATTCTGTTCCTAGCTCTGACACAATTTATTTTAAGACAAGTCACATTAACCTCTTGGACAACTGTTTTCTCATCTGTACAACAGGTGTTGTTCTATGATTTCTAAATTCCTCAATAATTCCAACACTAAACCTCAGAAACCCAGATGAAAATTATTTATGTAGTGAAAACTCATCTGGTAGCTACTAATCAACAATTAAAAAATAATTTAGGTATTACCTAATAGTCTTTCAATTTTTCATATATCTCAGACATCATAATGTATTCACACTGAGTGACATGCTTATTAAAACAAAAAAGAACTCATTTTTCTTCTAGTTTTCTTTACTTTCTTTATACTGTACCTGTTTTAGGATGAACACTAAAAGGGCTCTTCAATAAATGATTGATTCCTTTGCTAACATTGATATCCAGCCGTGGAAAACAGTACTGGAGCATGATTTCCAATTCAAGCCAGTGCCCACATTTGTCATTTTTGATATCCTAAAAGCAGAGGCAAGTCTAGTGTGAGGATCAGTTAGGAATTTTGAGGATTTCTTTAAAAAATGGCTTCCAAAGCTCTTTAACTTCTTTAACTTACTAAGCAAAACAATCAGAATTTAATTAAGAATTACATTATTATATTTATAATAGAGATTTCAATGAAATATACCTGAGAGCTGATGGCTTTCTTCAAACACTCCCAACGCTGAAGTGAATTGTGATGCTTCTGGAAGTTTTGTTGAAGTTTCTCATGAATTGGTAATGAGTCATTAAGGAAACACTCATTTAGGGCACATCAACGAACAACTTGTTTTCAGTATGTATTACCACAAGGATTTCAAAAGTTTATTAGAAAGTAATTATGGGGGATCCCTGGGTGGCGCAGCGGTTTGGCGCCTGCCTTTGGCCCAGGGCGCAATCCTGGAGACCCGGGATCGAATCCCACGTCAGGCTCCCGGTGCATGGAGCCTGCTTCTCCCTCTGCCTATGTCTCTGCCTCTCTCTCTCTCTCTCTCTCTCTCTCTCTCTCTCTCTCTGTGACTATCATAAATAAAATAAAATAAAAAAAAATAAATGGTTCATCCCTCATTAAAAAAAAAAAGAAAAAAGAAAGTAATTATGGTTTTCTAAAATGCAAATTTTAAGATTTTATTTATTTATTTATTCATGAGGGACACACAGAGAGACAGAGAAAGAGAGAGAGAGGCAGAGACACAGGCAGAGGGAGAAGCAGGCTCCACATAGGGAGCCTGACATGGGACTCAATCCGGGTCTCCAGGATCAGGCCCAGAGCTGAAGGTGGCGCTAAACTGCTGAGCCACCTGGGCTGCCCTCTAAAATGCAAATATTAAACACATATCCTTAAAAAATTCCCCTGTAAAAATATATACTGATATGACAGAAATAATGCCAAAATAACTATATGGGTTAATATAAAAGCCTTCCCTGATCTGTACATATTTTGACTAAATGATTCAGCATTCTTTAAGTATCTATTAATTCTATGAGGATCAAATTCCAAAAATGAAATTTATTTCCAGAATGGCCTCATTTCTTATTGTATTCCAGACTAGAATGCAGAAAACCAGTTTTGTGTAAAAAGATTAAACTTATAAGAGTAAATATATGAGAATATGTAGGCAGAATGCATAATATCATAGATCAATACATATAGCTGACATAGAAATGGCCTTGAGAAAGGATATTTTCAGGAACAAGGGCTAAAATTTTATCCCAGGTTTCTTTATTTTCAAGAATATCTTGATCAACTAAGGCATATTCTTCAAAGTATTTTTTTATTATGTTTATAGATTTGCTGTAGGAATAATAATAGCACAGTCCTAATACTATTGGCAACATGTACATTGCGTAGTTTTTCTTGCCATTTGGGAGACTAGTGCTTACTTCTATTGAATTTTTTTAATGAGCATATACTAGTCTAATAAGAAAAATACAAACAGAAATTAGCTATGTAACGTGGGGATAATACACCTTCACAGGATCATAAGAGCTAACTAAGACATTCTAAGGGGGAACAACCTGGTACAGTACCTGGCTTAGAATAGATTCAAGAAATGTTTACTTCTAAAACTCCACAAATTAGAAGGTTAATAGCATCATAAATATGTAATAAGGTAGAAAGCAACCAGGCCAGGACAACATAATAATACATCAGTAGCAGAGTATGGGACAGAATCTGAATAGCTTCTACTGAGAAACAGAATAGTTTCTACTGAGGTACTTGCTTTAACACCTCAACAATTATGTAGTGCTTAGCAATTTGCAAATAGACGTCACACTTATTGTTTATTTAATCTGTGCCACAACTCTGAAATACATGGAGCAAATGTTATTTTCCCCAAAATATATATATATATGGAAATAGAGGCTCTAATATTTTATCATGGTCTTAGAAAGCCACAGAATAGAGATTCTTACTCTTAATACGATGCTCTTTTCACCTAGAGAAGTAATGAATTTAGTGGAAAGACTATTTTGAAATTAGGCAGACCAAGACATGAATCCTGAATTTAACAATTACTTGTGTGGTGCCAAACAAATTATATAATCTTTCTAAATCCCACTTTCTTCATCTATAAATGGAGATATCACCATGTCCCTCATGAAGTTATTGTTAAGGGCAATGAGAACATTTGTAAAGCATGT
This sequence comes from Vulpes vulpes, assembly GCF_048418805.1. Taxonomy (NCBI): domain Eukaryota; kingdom Metazoa; phylum Chordata; class Mammalia; order Carnivora; family Canidae; genus Vulpes; species Vulpes vulpes. The sequence goes on from NW_027325812.1 coordinate 367,472, forward strand.
CATGCATACTGCAGCATAAAACAGCCATTCAATTAACTCTTGCTATTATTATCTATAAAATGCTACCCCAATAGAGAAAATTGGTAATAGTGTAACTGTAAAAGCATGTGTAGGTAAATCAGACAAGAACTGCATGGAGTCTTTCCCAACAGACCTGACAAAAGGGTGAATTTTTTCACTTAGGTGGACTTTCTTTTTAACGTCCTGACCACCCTGAAAAATAAACCATCAAAAAAGAACTTCATATATATGACACAAATGAAATACTAAAAAAATTTCTTTAATGTGTTCTACAGATATGATTAAATTGTCAAAATACAGAAATTTACATGCTATTTTATATAGTTTCAATACCTGTAACTTTCTGGGTTAACTTCACTTGATATAATTGAACTAGAAAAGCAATTTTTTCCTTTTGTTACAAAGGAGGATATTTACAGTAAAATATGAAAGATCTTAGAAAATGTAGCTACTTATGATTATTTGATCTGCTGGTAAGATCATCTACTCTGGAATATGCATATAAAAGATAGTTTCATTTTTTTCACTAAACATTTCAGGCTTGGAAATATCTGGCAAACAAAAAAATGTAAAAGATCATTGAGATCTTACCTTTACAAGACTCAAATACTCAACTATCCCAGAACGTACTGCAGAGGACAATTTTCTAACTGATTCATCACAGACCCAACAATGAACACCTCTCCTTCCAGAATATACCCAGAGACGATGCTTAAATCCAAAGTCCTCTGAGGAGGGGAGAAATAAGTTTTAAAATCTATAAATAAACTGGTTCTCGCTTACTTCCTTGGTTTCATTTTTACCTCTTATTCACATGTGCTCACCTTAACTATACTAAATTACATGTAGTTTCCTGTGTCTATGGTCTTGCCTTCATGTCTATACGTATCGTGGTCTCCTCTCTCTGCCAAGAATTTCTTCACACTCTAGCATTTCCATTTTTCTCCTTGACCAATTGCCATTTATCATTTAAGACCATGTCTAGGGGGACGCCTGGTTGGCTTAGTGTGTTAAGTGATTGCATTCGGCTCAGGTCATGATCCTAGGGTCCTGGGATTGAGCCCAGCATCAGGCTCCCTGCTCAGCAGGGAGTCTACTTTTTCTTCTCCCTCTGCCCCGACCCCCACCTGTGTTCTCTCTCAAATAAATAAAATCTTAAAAAAAAACAACAACACAACCCTGTCTAGGGACATTAAAAAAGTTAATAAATTTGGGATCCCTGGGTGGCGCAGCGGTTTGGCGCCTGCCTTTGGCCCAGGGCGCGATCCTGGAGACCCGGGATCGAGTCCCACATCAGGCTCCCGGCGCATGGAGCCTGCTTCTCCCTCCGCCTGTGTCTCTGCCTCTCTCTTTCTCTCTGTATGACTATCATAAATAAATAAAATTAAAAAAAAAAAAAAAAAGTTAATAAATTTAAAGTGTTTAGAACAGTGCCTGTACACGATACACAGCCTATATAGAGTTAGCTTATTTATTTATTTATTTTTTCAGAGAGAGAGAGAGAGAGAGCATGTGTGTACAGGGGCAGAGGGAGAGAGAATCCTAAGCCGGCTCCACACCCAGCACGAAGTCCAACGTGGGGCTAGATCCCAGGACCCTGAGATCATGACCTGGGCTGAAATCAAGAGTTGGAGGCTTAACCAACTGAGCCACCCAGGTGTGCTGAGAGTTAGCTATTTTTAACATTATTATCATCACCTTTTCATTTTTTTCTTTTTTATTTTTTTTTCATTTTTTTAAAAAAATATTTTATTTATTTATTCATGAGAGACACAGAGAGAGAGAGAGAGAGAGAGGCAGAGACATAGGCAGATGGAGAAGCAGGCTCCCTGTAGAGAGCTGATGCGGGACTAGATCCCAGGACCCTGGGATCATGACCTGAGCCAAAAGTAGATGCTCAGTCACTGAGCTATTCAGTTGCCCCTATCATTACCTTTTCTGATGCAGTCTCTTTCCATTCCTGTATGTACTCCTGCTGTTCTATATCTCCAGGGCACCCTGTGTGTATTACTTAACATAAATGTAATCCTCAATTTTGTCTCCTTCCTAGACTGTATAACCTACTTGAGGTAATCATCATCTTTCATATTTCCCTCATCTAGGACAGTTTGTAGTACATACAGCTGCTCGACAGATGACTGGATTGGGAAGAAACTCACTGGTTTGATCAATAGCTTTATTAGAGTTTCAACTACAACTTTATTCTAAAAATCTCTTATTTTCTGGCCATATGTTTCAAGGAAACATGTTAGAAATCTATGAAATTTGATTATAAAATGGTATAGACAGATAAATATCCACAGGAAAACAGATTATTGCATTTGACCCCACTGCCAATACTTGCCCTTCAGTGCTCGGTCGATTATGTGTATGGCCATCGTCATGAGGGTCCAGCACTTAGAACATATGTCTGCAGAACTGGAGCACAGGAATCATTACTCATTGTCAGTGATATCACCCACCCTACCAGCAAGGCATGCAGCACTTACCTACAACATCTCCTCACATCGTCATAGTCTGTCATGTCAATGTCAAACACCAGTTCTTTTTCCTGAGCCTGGAAAGCTCCCAGCTTTACTGTATTGTGTTGATTGGGCTACAAGTAGAAAATATCAATCATTTTCTATAAGAGCTGTCATGCTGCCAATTATGCTATTTTCTACCCACACATAAAAAAAGTGGCCGAAGAGCAATGAAGAAACCATACTATAATGCCAACTTTCTATCAGTTAAAATTCATTAATTTGGATTCTATACACCCAGAATTGATGACAGGGTAAATTTCATCTACCTAAAACAGGTTTTGATAAATATATATTACCATAGATATTTGTTTTTTTTTCTAGTTCTACTGATATAATTGACATGTAACCCTTGAATAATAAATATTTATTAATCAGTAAGAGATCATAATAAAGCTTTTTTAGGTTTCTGATTAGGAAAAGCACATACAAATAATGCCCTATTGCAAGCTGTCTTAAAGACCTTTAATTATTATTGGACATATAAGTAATAAAAATATATTTAAAATATTTCAATAATTCAAAAGATCTCAATTAGTTTGAACTGAGCCTTTGGCTCAAGCTGTAAGTAACCTCCTTTGAGGCTATGGGCCACCAGGTATAGAAAGCAGGCTACAGATACCTATCTTGGTCTTTCCAAACCTGCACAAAAATGATAGTAAAGGTTTTCTTAAGAAAGAAATTTAAAAAATCTTTTAAATTAAATCTTTTAAAGAAAAGATAAGATATTAAGATATTAAAGAAAAGATATTTAAAAAATCTTTTTAAAAAGGACCAGAGGAAAAAATCTTTTTAAAAATCAAAAAGTTCCAGAGAGGAGAAAATATTACCACAATTTTTATAAGGATACCCATAAGAGCTGAATCTTAAGCTCTCAATAAGGAAATTACACCTCAGCATCCCCCCAAAATTCAGGTGAAAACAGGTATCTCTAGAGTGAGAGAGTAAGACTGTGTGTTTGTGTGGTAGAGGTGAAGCTATGATTAAAAATATTATCAGTGAAAAATCTATGAAGTAGTTAGTTCCTCAGATTCCTCCATTACTCTGCAGAGCTAGGTGACTGCACTTTTAGTTTCCTGGCAGATACCTAATTATTATAGGGAGAACCTCAAACAGTGGGTCTCTTTGGATTGGGATGGGAGGCAGGAACAACAGGTACTGTTGAAGAAAGTGTATTGTACTGATATACAGGGGATTAAGTGAGTATTTACGTATGGAAAGCTGAGACCCAGTGCTCTTCTCCACTTCTATATCCTATCACTGCCACCCCAGGTAGGAGACCAGAAGATTCCTCTCTGAAGAATCTGATCAGGAGTGTCAGGCATTAGGAATAGAAGATGAGTGATCAAAACAAACATCTCTGTGCTAGTGGAGTTTTCATTTAAGCAAAGATCTAGAGAAATTGACATCAGAACTTCCTTCCCAAAAATTGGTCCAGCCAGATCACTCTGTAATAAATCTCAGCCATGTATACACATCTTCCAATCAGCTTTTTTAGTACTTTATTTATTTAAAAAACATTCTATTTATTTATTCATGAGAGACAGAGAGACAGAGAGAGAGAGAGAGAAAGAGGCAGAGACACAGGCAGAGGGAGAAGCAGGCCCCCTGCAACAACAGCCCAACAGACTTAATCCCTGAACCCGGACTACGCCCTGAGCTGAAGACTGATGCCCAACTGCTGAGCCACCCAGGCGTCCTTAGTACTCTATTTTTAAATATAAACAACATGCAAGAAATTACCAGACTTGAGGAAAGCCTCTAATATGGAAGAGGAGTTAAAACGGGGAAAAAAAAGCAACTTTGAGAAAACACTGAATAACAAAAAACTTAAACTATCATTGATATCCTCAGAAAGATATGACGTATTAATGAAAAAAAGTATTGGATGCTCTAAAAAAAGTTCTTGGAAATTAAAATAGCAGAAATGAAAACCTCAATGGAAATTCCCCAGAGAGTAGAGTAAAAGGACAAAAAAATAGAAAATAGGATTAAAAAAGAAGTAGTGGACCAGTCCAAGACATATAACATCTGACTTAAGGATTTCTAGAGACATCAGAGAAAAATTAGATAAAAAAAATTGTATTTAAGAAAAAAAAAAGGGGGTGCCTGGATGGCTCAGTCAGTAGAGCATGAGACTGTTGATCTCTGTTTTTTTTTTTTTTTTTTTTAAGATTTTACTTATTGATTCATGAGAGACACACAGAAAGACGCAGAGACACAGGCAGAGAGAGAAGCAGGCCCCATGCAGGGAGCCCAACATGGGACTTCATCCCAGGTCTTTAGGATCACACCCCGGGCCAAAGGTAGCGCTAAACTACTGGGCCACACGGACTGCCCAATCTCTGTATTTTAAGTTTGAGCCCCACATTGGGTATAGAGACTACTTCAAAATAAAATATATATTTTTTAAGATTTATTTATTTATTGTGAGAGACACGGAGAGGCAGAGACATACACAGAGGGAGCAGGCTCCATGCAGGGAACCCGATGTTGGACTTGGTCCCTGAACCCCAGGATCATTCCCTGGGCTGAAGGCAGATGCTCAACCACTGAGCCACCCAGGTGTCCCCAAAATAAAATCTTAAAAGAGAAAAAAGAAAATGTCCTAGAATTGAAGGACATGAGTTCATGATTATAAGAGCCCATCAAGTATCTAGCACAATAGGTGTAAAAACATGCACACCAAGGCACATCATAGTCAAATTTTAGAACATTAGGGAGACGGGGGATAGGTAGAAAATCCTAAGAGCTTTCAAATCCAACATAGTGGAACAAAAATGAGAATGCATTAGTAGTCTTTTTTTTTTTTTTTTTTTAAAGATTTTGTTTATTCATAGAGACAGAGAGAGAGAGAGAGGCAGAGACACAGGCAAAAGGAGAGGCAGGCTCCATACAGGAAGCCTGATGTGGGACTTGATCCTGGATCTCCAGGATTACACCCCAGGCTGCAGGCAGCGCTAAACCGCTGCGCCACCGGGGCTGCCCTGCATCAGTAGTCTTTTTTTTTTTTTAATGCAGTTTATATAGATAGTTACTTTATTTTTTTTCTTTTATTTATTTATGATAGTCACACAGAGAGAAAGAGAGACGCAGAGACATAGGCAGAGGGAGAAGCAGGCTCCATGCACCAAGAGCCGGACGTGGGATTCAATCCCGGGTCTCCAGGATTGTGCCCTGGGCCAAAGGCAGGCGCCAAACCGCTGCACCACCCAGGGATCCCCCTGCATCAGTAGTCTTAACAGCAACACTGGAAACTAGGGGAAACTGATATACAAACTCAACCATTACTTAAGCCTAAAGGTAGAATGAAGACATTTTCCAGATACAGAAAGTGTCAAGTATTTTCTTTTCCATGCACCTTTTTTCAGGAAGCTCCTGAAGAATGTGCTCTACCAAAACCAGGAAGTAAACCACAAAGAGAACAAAGGATTCAGGCAACACAGGATCCAAAATAGGAGAGAGGTGAAAGGAAACTGGGGTGATTACAGGATCATATTTATCCATGAGGCTTAGAGGGAGCAATCAGTTCAGCTTGGAGGTTGGAAAGCTCCAGTGAAATTTCTTTGGGATGAAACTGACCAACTACCTGGTGGGTCTGAATACATTAGGAGATTAGTCAATTGGCAAGAAATTTGGGGTTGACTTAGTGATCTAACCCTGATTTTTAAAAAATATTTTATTTATTTATTTGAGAGAGAGAGGGAGAGCATACAAGTGGGGGGTGGCAGGTGCAGAGGGGGAGGGGAAGCAGACTTCCTGCTGAGCAGGGAGCCCAATGTGGGGTTCCATTCCAGGACCCCGGGAACATGATCGGAACCAAAGGCAGATGCTTAACTGACTGGGCCACCCAGATTTTTAATCTAACATATTGGGACATGTGGAAATGGGAAGGTGAGGTGAAAAAAAGCTAAATCCTCACTTGCCAGAGTAGAAGGTCAAGTAGATTATGCTTAAAATGGAAAACAGAAGAAATACAAAAATGTTATTTACACACGAGGGGCAAATACCTTAAGAATCAGCTAAAAGAAAGTAGTTGCCTCTGGGGAGCAGAAAATAATGGGAGTAGGAAACACTAAAAAAAAAAAAAAAAAAGCCTGGGGTGCCTGGGTGGCTCAGTCCATTAAGTGTCTGACTTCTCATTTTGGCTCAGGTCATGAGTTCAAGGTCAGAGGATTCAGCTCTGTGTTGGGCTCTACCAGTAAGTCGGCTTGAGATTCTTTGCCTCTCCCCCTGCTTGCACACCTGCACTCTCTCTCTAAAAATAAAGAAAAGAAAAAGCTCCATATAAAAGCTATTATCCCATGAGCGTATTTCTCCCCCTCATTTGTGTGTTTTTAAGGAGAGAAAGAATGGCAATTTTGGTATGTTCACTCGTTCAACAAATATTTATGGTGCACTCTCTGCCAGGCACTATTCTAGCATTTAGACTACATCAGTAGCGATGGGTAGGAGTGGCAGGTTACAGTAGGCATCACCGAGTGAAGACTTGAGGAGGTGAGGGAAGGAACCCACAAGATACCTGGGAAAATGGGATTGGGCAGTGGAAACTGCTTGAGCAAGGGTTAGTGTGGCTGGAGTGGAGGGAGTGAGGGGGAGAGAGGGGCTTCTACTCTGAGTGAAATGGGGAGCCACTGGAGAATGGTTTTGAGCAGAGGAATCACAGATTCTGACTTGCTTTAAAAGGACTGCTGTTGGGCAGCCCGGGTGGCTCAGTGGTTTAGCGCCGCCTTCAGCTCAGGGCATGATCCTGGAGACCTGGGATGGAGTCCCACGTTGGGCTCCCTGTGTAAAATCTGCTTCTCCCTCTGTGTCTCTGCCTCTCTCTCTCTCTGTCTCATGAATAAATAAATAAAATCTTAAAAAAAAAAATAAAAGCACTGCTCTGGCTACTCTCTGAAGAATAGACTTTAGAGTCTATAGGGGCAAATTGTTAGAAAGTTTTTACCATAATTCAGATGAAAGATGATAATGGTAGTAGCACTGGTACCAGTGGTTGGATTTCAGATACTATTTTAGTAGAGCTAAAGGGATTCCCTAATGGAACAGATGTAGAGTGTGAAAGAAACAGAGGAATCAAGACTCCGTGGGGTGCTGGCCTGGCTCTGCCCGTAGAGTAGGTGACTGTCGATCTCAGAGTTACATTGGATAAAGCTCTTTAAAACAAAACACCTCCAATGCTGGAATACAACCAACTCACTTCCAAATGTAGACTATCAAGGAACAAAAAATACTGCAATTTACTTGCAAGAAAGTTAAAGTGGGGCTCCACTAGAATAAGCTCTAATAATTAAATCTCAGAACAATGGGGGCACCAATCCATTCTTGGTTTATTTTACTTATTTATTTTTAAAGATTTTATTTATTCATGAGAGACACAGGGAGAGAGAGAGAAAGAGGCAGAGACACAGGCAGAGGGAGAAGCAGGCTCCATGCAGGGAGCCCGATGTGGGACTCGATCCCGGGACTCCAGGATCAGGCCCTGGGCCTGAGGCAGGTGCTAAACCGCTGAGCCACCCAGGCTGCCCTGTTCTTGGTTTAAAAACAAAACTACAAAATACACAAAAGACTTCTTACTCTGTGGGAATATACCGCGCCTATATCAATCTTGTATGGGTTCATTTTCTGCATCTCCTTTTCCAGATCCCTCTGGTTGCTGAAGGATTGGTAGCGAATGTAAATATCATCTTTCAATGTGAATGAAAATTCACGGTGTTGAAAGTAATTCTTTATTACTGCAAAATAAATATACAATTTTAAAGTTAATTTGGTACTTTTTGTTTTGTTAATTTGGTACTTTATTCAGCTCGGGGCATTATAACTCTGACCCATGAGAAGATAATTTTAATGAGCCCTCTGTGCCCAACACTGTGCTACATATTAAAAAAAAAAAAAAAAAAAGACCTACTCCCTAACTTGAAAGGGTTTACCATCCTGCATCTGATAGGAAAAGTAAAAATGGGGGAAAAGATGCAGAAATTTTATTCATTCATTCATTCATTCATTCATTCATTCATTCAGAAATATTTAAAGGTGCAATGTCACCCGCGGCTCCTCGGCGGGCCGCAAGAAGCTCAGCTGCGAAGTCGGCAGCTCTCCCCTGCCGGGAGCTGCCCGCGGGCCCTGAGGCGGGAGCCGCCTCTGCTGCCTGAGGCTCGGACCCAGTCGTCGCCCGGGCTCAGGCACCGCGGCCGGCGAGCGCGGCCCTGACTGGAGTCCGACCGCGCAGGGGCCGAGGCTGCTTACGCTCGCCCGCTCGGCCCCTTTACACCCCTGAGGTGGTGGGAGCGCGAGACAGGACGCCCGGCGCGCAGGAGGCGCCCTCCCAGAGCCCCCTCCTCACCGCCCCCCGAACCACTGCCCTCTCCGCCCCCGGCTTCCATCACCTCCGCCATAGTTGAGCCAGCGGTAGTACTGGGCGTAGGGGAAAAGCCTCCGGTAATAAAGCTTAAGCAGCTCGGGCAGCTCGGCCGGGTCATAGGTCGCCATGGAGCACGGGACTCAACCTCTGCAGGATGACCGCAAGAATTGGCGGGAAGCACACAGCCCGAGCTTCGGCCACTGCGCAGGCGCGCTGTGCCCACGCCCCGGCCTCTGCGAGGGCCTTTGGGAATTGTAGTTCCCTCTTGGGGGTTGGCCTGGGCGCGGCGGGATCTCAGCGAATCAGCTGCCTCGCTAAACTCGGCTGCTCTGGTGGGCAGAGGAAAGCCGCTTCCGTTCCGGGAGGGATCCCCAGCGGAAAGGTGAGCCCTTGGGCTTCTGGACTTAGGTGCTAAGATGAAGTAAGAAATGATGTTCCCCGCTAACTTTATGATGTTTCAGAAATAACGCATTTAAACAGTGTAAGCCAGTATCTTTTAAAGAGGGTTTGGAAATTAATTCTTCATAGAATTACTAGGTCTAATATGTGGAAATAAACGAAGACCAAGCAAATAAGAAAATCAAAGCCTATTTACTCAGAGTTTGCTATATGGCAAGGGGTCAGCCGCAGACACTGGAGTTTTGGCAAAGACTCAAAGGCTGGCAGAGGCAAGGGAAAGCTTTACAGTGGGGGGAGGGGAGGTTTCAGGTATACCTCGATTCAAGGCTGTTTGCAATGGGAAAGCTGTGGTTGGGCTATCCAGGAGTAGGGACACATATTTGACTTTATCTGGTTGGTCCTAAATTGGAAGTGGCCACAAAATTTAGGGAAGCTGGTATTTATTAATCAAGGGCTGGCCATTTGGGGCCAGTTGTTATAGGGGCTATTGTTTGGCTTCCTGGACTATTACTACAGACAGTGATCTGACTTCTGCAAGTCTAACTTACAGCACGCTGGCTTCCTGGGGTGTTTATTATAGATAGATAGGGGGATTGGTTTCCTGGGTTGGCTTCTTCAGGTTGTAGGTCACGGTTTTGTTTTTAAGTAAAGTCTACACCCAACATAGGGCTTGAACTCCCAACCCTGAGTTGCATGCTCTTCCACCTGAGCCAGCCAGGGTTCCTCAAACTTCTGTCTTTACATATGGCCACTGTTTGTATACTCAGTCTCTCAAATAGAACATCCAGGAATTCTAAAATCTGAATTAGAGGAATCTTGCAGAATCATGGAGAGCTTTGAAAGGAGTCTGCTACTCACGTGCCAATCTGCCAATCAATCTTACCTGGTAAAGATACACCTCATTGCAAATGTGGAGTGGGGTGGGAAGTCTATAATTACAAAGTATGTTACTTGAAAACCATCATTTTCATGAATTTTATGTTTGCAGTAACAGTAGAAGAACAAGGAGAGAATAGAGTCTCTCTTAGCCTAATCTCGAAAATGATCACAGTCTTTTAGCTTTTGTGGGCAAAGTGGTCAAAAATGGACTCTGGGCAGATCATACTTATTTGAATATTCCTTGAAATCTAATTTCGTGCACAAACTTTGTTGATTTTCACAATCCTTATGCATCTTGTTTTGAGTAGGGTGAATTTTGTTACTGGGAAGATCTCTCTAATAAGAAAAGCAAGAGTGCCGTGGGGAGTGCTCTTTTTCAGAGCCGTCTCTCTCTGGACTTTTTTTTTTTTTAATATTCTATTTATTAACTCATAAGAGACACACAGAGAGAGGCAGAGACATAGGCAGAGGGGAGCCCAACATGGGACTCAATCCCAGGACTCCTGATCACCACCTGAGCCAAAGACAGACACTCAAGTGTTGAGCCACCCAGGCTTCCCCTCCCTCTGGACTTTTTAATGGAGGTTTCTCAGTTTTTGCATTGCTGCCTTTAGGAACTGACTTCTTTGGAATATTTGAGAGTCCCCTGTTTGAATTTCAGAACCACTAAGGAGCACAACACCTGAGAGAGCTAAGATGTAAGGGAAAAAAGCAAAGGAAGTTATATTTTTTTAAGTTATTACTGTGTACTCAATTTATTTAACATTGATTTTCTCATCAGAAAAAGGGAATAATAATAGCTACTATTTATAGAGCATTTGCTATGCTGTCAAGAACCCTTTTGAGAATTTATTTTTCTCCCTTACACCTGTCAGAATGGGTAAAATTAAAAAGACAAGAAATAACAGGTGTTGGTGAGGATGTGGAGGAAAAAGAACCCTTGTGAACTATTGGTGGAAATGTAAATTGGTGCTGGCCCTTGGAAAACAGTATGGACTTTCCTCAAAAAACTAAAAATAGAAATACCCTATGATCAAGTAATTCTATGATTGGGTATTTACTCAAAGAAAATGGAAGCACTAATTAGAAAAGATATGTGCACCCCTGTGTTTATTGTAGATTATTTACAGTAGCAAAGATATGTGGGCAAGCCAAGTATCTAAAATAGATGAATGGACAAAGATGTGATATCACCTCACCCCCCACCCACACACACAGAGGAATATTATTCAGCCATAAAAGAGAGTGAGGTCTTGACATTTGCAATAACAGGAACGGACCTAGAGAGTATTATGTTAAGTGAAATAAGTGAGACAGAGAAATACAAATACCTTATTATTTAACTCATATGTGGAATCTAAGAAACAAAATGAAGAGACAAACAAACAAACAAACAAAAAAAACAGACTCTTAAATACAGAGACCAAATAGTGGTTGCTGGAGGTGAGGTGGGTAGGGGGATGGGTGAAATGGATAAAGGGGATTAGGAAGTATTAACTTCTGTTATAAAATAAAGAAGTCACAGAAATGAAAAGTACAACATAGGGAATATAGTGAATAAGATTTTTAAAAAATATTTTATTTATTTATTCATGAGAGATACAGAGAGAGAGAGAGAGAGAGAGGCAGAGACACAGGCAGAGGGGGAAGCAGGCTCCATGCAGGGAGCCCGATGCGGGACTCGGTCCCAGGACTCCGGGATCATGCCCTGGGCCAAAGGCAGATGCTCAACCACTGAGCCACCCAGACGTCCCAATAGTGAATAAGATTGTAATAACACTGTTTGGAGACAGACGGTGACTACACTTACCATGGTGACCACTGAGTGATGTATAGGATTGTTAAAAAAAAAAAAAAGAACTTAATTGGGGCACCTGGATAGCTTAGTCCATTGAGAGTCTGACTTTGATCCCAGTTCAGGTCTTGATTTCAGGGTCATGAGTTCAGGCTCATTGAGCCACGCTCGGCCTGGAGCCTACTTAAAAGAATTTATCCCTCATAAGAACCCTATGTGGTAGATAGTAGTATTATCCTATTTTATAGATGGGGAAATATGTAGAGAACTTAAATTCTTGGTCCAAGGTCACACCACCTAGTATGTTGGGAAAGCCAGACAGCTATCTGCATTTAACTGCTAAGCTACATGTTGTGTCTCTACAAGGAGTTGTTGTCAGAATTAAGTGAAATAAAGTGAGAAGTCCCTAGCACAGTTCTTAGGCCACAACCACACTCTATCAGAAAGTTGTTATTCTGTAAAAGTGCCCTGGTATAAAGGCTGTTATTTTAGGTGCCACTGGGGGGCAGTATTGTCATTCAGTTGGTTTCCCCTTGTGCTTTCATCCACATAGCTGCAAAACCCCTTTGTCCTTCAAGCCATAAACCGTCTGACATCCTGTTTTCTTTTACTACATACATCTACCATCATCCTCTTTGGGTAATCCATCAATCCTAGGTCTCCGCAAATTATTTGCAGACTTGGACACCTACTTCATGACTTCCTTTCTAGTTTGACTCTTGTTATTTCGGATGTTTTTAACATATAAAGGATGATCTATTTGATTGATAGATCCACAGATAGCTAATGAACATTTGTGTTGAGCACTTAGCTAGATTCTAGGGCGAAAAAAATTAATGACATAGTTTTTGTTTCTGAGAAAGTTATAACCTAATAGGGGCAATAAACACAAATCAAAAAATGTAATGAAGTGTTATAGGTGTATTTATAACCCAGCTGTCTATAGGTATCAGCATTTTCCTTAAGAATTGGGTAGGATTGGTACAGGGACACAGGCACAAAATTGTAAATGGCATGGCACTTTCCAGAAACTGCTTGAGTTCCATATGGACAGAGCTCAGACTTGAAGGGAAGGCCTGATGAGAGGTGGAGCTAAGAGGCAAGCATTGCATCTAGCATAGCTAGAGCATTGCATGTGGAAATAGAAATGATTTATCTTTTGTTTTTATTCTGCTTTGGTTAAAATTAAGATAGAATATTGATCATATTAAAATTTGATGAGCCGTCTTAGAGTAAATAATCTTTTTTTTCTTAAAGATTTTATTTTATTTATTCATGAGAGACACAGAGAGAAAGAGGCAGAGACAGGCAGAGGGAGAAGCAGGCTCCACGCACCGGGAGCCCGATGTGGGACTCGATCCCGGGTCTCCAGGATTGCGCCCTGGGCCAAAGGCAGGCACCAAACCGCTGCGCCACTCAGGGATCCCGCTTCTTCTTCTTTTTAAAAAGATTTTATTTATTCATGAGAGACACAGAGGCAGAGACCTAGGTAGAGAGAGAAGCAGGCTTCTCACAGGGAGCCCAGTGCGGGACTCGGTCCCCAGATGGGATCACGCCCTGAGCCTAAGGCAGACGATCAACTGCTGAGCCATCCAGGTGTCCCATAAATAAAAATTAAAAAAAAAAAAAATGAAATACCTCTGCACCAGTTGTTTTCCTCTTTAATAAGGTAAAAAGGAGAAGTTTAGAGAATGTGTTCTGATGATGCAAGATCATAATAGAGACTTATCTAGTTGTGGCCAAGGTCATATTTAAGTTTAATTATGATAGGGATCCCTGGGTGGCGCAGCGGTTTGGCGCCTGCCTTTGGCCCAGGGCGCAATCCTGGAGACCCGGGATCGAATCCCACGTCAGGCTCCCGGTGCATGGAGCCTGCTTCTCCCTCTGCCTGTGTCTCTGCCTCTCTCTCTTTCTCTCTCTCTCTCTCTCTCTCTGTGTGACTATCATAAATAATAAAATAAGATAATAAAAAAATAAGTTTAATTATGATAGATTTTGTCTCTTGTTATCATGAACTACTGAAAAGTAATAAAGAGAACCTTCATAATTGTTTAAGAGCAAAGTTTTAGTTTAATATCACATGTATGCTTCTTCTAACTACAAAGCAAATGATAACCACAAAGCTGATATAACATATTAAACATGCAGGTTTTTTTTTAATCTCTATACTGTATTTCATATATAAAATTGATTTTTTTCATCTAAACTGTAAATTAGGGATCCCTGGGTGGCGCAGCGGTTTGGCGCCTGCCTTTGGCCCAGGGCGCGATCCTGGAGACCCGGGATCGAATCCCACGTCGGGCTCCCGGTGCATGGAGCCTGCTTCTCCCTCTGCCTGTGTCTCTGCCTCTCTCTCTCTCTGTGACTATCATAAATAAATAAAGATTAAAAAAAATGTTTAAAAAAAAAAATAAACTGTAAATTAACCCATCAGTTTTTTGATAAGTAATCTGCCAGTGTGCATATTGTGTAGGTTTTCATGTTAGTCATGAAGCTACGTACTCTTTGGGTCTAGCTTTCTCTTCGCAGACTGCATAAAATAAAGGATGACAGATTCAAATGGAAACACATCAAGCCTTGTTCTTCCTCAGGAATTTGGATTGGTGGGAAGACAGTGAGGAGCCTTGGAAGTCTTTTAAGCAGGAGAGAGGCATAAACAAAGTTGTGTTTTAGAAATAAATTCTGGAGCTCTGAGGAGGGCAGATAGGAGAGAGCAACCAGAGGCAGAGCAGTCCCCAGAAACTGTTGCTGGAATCCAGGTGACAAATATTTGGGGCCTGAACTAAGACAGTAAAGTGTAGATGGAGGGGATTGGGTGGACATAACTGACTTAAGGTGGTAGAATTAATATTGATTGGGTGTGGGGAGTGAGGAAGTGGTCTAGGATGATTTCTCAGGCTTCAGGCTTGGTCAGCTGGAGAGAAGGGGGTTGTCTGGCACCTAGTGTGAACTCATTACATTTGTTGAGTGGATTAGATTTAGGGATAAGAAATAAGATGAAAATGAGGAGGACCAGGGCAGCCCTGGTGGCGCAGCGGTTTAGCGCTGCCTGCAGCCCAGGGCGTGATCCTGGAGACCCAGGATCGAGTCCCATGTCGGGCTCCCTGCGTGGAGCCTGCTTCTCCCTCTGCCTGTGTCTCTGCCTCTCTCTCTCTCTCTCTCTCATGAATAAATAAATAAAATAAAAATCTTAAAAAAAAAAAGAAAAGAAAAGAAAAAGGAAATGAGGAGGACCAGATTGCAACGAAGTATCATTATTATAGTTTTGGAAAGTTGAGTTACTGCTGTGATACTCTCTAAGCACCCTGTGCTTTTCTTTCATAGTTCCCATCAGTATGTAATGATATATTTATTTGTGGGATTATATATTGAATGTCTGTTTTTTCTGCTTAGATTGTAAATTCTAAGATTTCAAATATCATGTCTACTTACTCACCTCTAATCCCTAGCTCACAATAGGAACTCTGTTTATGGAATGTATCAGTGAACCCAGTGGAAGATGTCTAGCAGGCATTTGGATCTGAGGAGCTAAATCTCAGGAGTCATCCGGACTGAAGATCAGAGTTGAAGGCGATGATTACTGAGGATGTGTTCAATGAGAAGAGAAGAAGGGCCAGGATAGAACTCTTAACGATACTGACTTTAGAAACTTGGTAAAGGAAGAGGAGCCAGCAAAAGACAATGGGAATGAATAGGAATAGAAGCAGAAAAGAGCTGGTAGAGGGTGATTTCATAAGAGCCAAAGGGAGGAGAGTTGTGAGAGGATGCTGATTCCCATTCCAATGTGGGTACAGAGTGTTTCCCACATATCCAAACCAATTCTTTAGACACTAGCTGGGTGTCCTACAATTCAACTCCATTACGACATTATCTACCTGGAGGTAGCATCAGATTCTGTAGGTTAAGGGTTCAATCACTTAAGACTGCCCTGCTTCAGATGCTGATTGCAAGCCCATCTTGTCACTCGTGCTTCTGACCCACTGGCTACAAATCAGTGTCCCACAGATCGCTCCTTGGGTTTGATTAATTTTCTGGAGCTGCTCACAGACCTCAGGAAACCCATTTACTCACTAGATTACCAATTTATTACAAAGGATATGAATCAATAGCCAGATGAAGAGATACATAAGGCAAGGTACGTGGGAAAGGGCATGGAGCTTCCATGCCCTCTCCAGATTCTTCCTGAATCGAATCTACGTGTGTTCACCAACCTGGAAACTCCCTGAACCTTGCCCTTTTTGAGTTTTATGGCAGCTTCATTATATAGGCACAATCAATTAAATCGTTGATCTTTGGTGATTAAACTATCTCTGGCCCCTTCTTTCTCCCTGAAGGTCTGGGAGTGGGACTGAAAAAATCCCAACCTTTTACTCCTGGTTGGCTCCCCTGGCAGCCAATGAAGTGCTTTTCAAAAATCACCGCATTAACATAAACCCAGTTGTGGTAGAAAGGGGGTTGTTAGGAATAACAGTATACCCACTTTACCTTCTTGACTTTGAAGTGATTTCAGGGACTGAGGAGAAAAGGCCAAACATTGTAAGGAAAGATGCTCCCGTTGCTCTCTATCCCTCAGGAAATTCTAAGGGCTTTGGGACCTGTGAGCCAGAAATATTGACGAAGACCAAACATTTATGAAAAATATGTTTTTGGTCATCTGAAAGACCAAATGTATATTTCTTAACAAATTACAGTACTGCATACTGATACACACTACTGTGTGGAAGAAGCTTGAAACCATTCTACACGAAAGGAGCCAGTCATAAAGGGCCACGTATCGTGTAATTCCATGTATGTGACATTTCCAGAATAGGCAAATCCATGGACGTGGAAAGTAGACTAGTGGTTGCCTAGGGCTAGGGTAAGAAAGAATGGTGACTGCTAAGGAGTACAGGGTTTCTTTTTGGGGTGAAGAAAGTGTTCTGAAATGAGATACCCTGTGAATATACTAAAACCTACCAAACTGTATACTTTGAAAGGGTGAATTGTATGGTGTGTGAACTTTGTCTCAATAAAGCTGTTAACACACACACACACACACACACACACACATACACACATACACACACATACACACATACGCACAAAGGCACATATCCTGGCTGTAGGGCCTGAGACTAAGCAGCTGCAGCTCTTTGGAAAGGTGTCTGACTACTTGAAGGCTTAGATCCCAAGTGTGAAGCAGCTAATCTCAGGTTGGCAGGCTTGTGGGCTCTGGTAAAATTAGCCAGCTTCCTTACTCCTAACTCCAGCAGGGGTTTGCACTGTAGTATTCCAGCTTAAACTGGAGGATGGAGGACTGAAGAGTATGGGAAATGCTCTGGTTAGCCAGGGCAGCTCTTTTCTTTCTGCTTTTTGTTTTGGTTATAACAGATGAGCAAGGATGACAATGGTCATCCTTGAGAACTGCGTGTCCAGCTGAGCAAGGATGACACTGAGTGTCCAGCTGAGCAAGGATGACACTGGTCATCCTTGAGAACTGCAAGCTTAGCTCAAATAGTGGAGTGGCCCCGGCTCTTCCCACAAGAGGGAGACGTTGTGAAAGCAGTGTATAAGGTGGAGGGTGGGCAGCACTGGAGTGGGAGGGGGCCACTCCCCGTGGGGATTCAGGAAGTCCTCTTAAGTCTCCGGGACTAGACTTTTCCTAAGCTGTGTGTGTATATGTGTGTGTGTGTTGGGTTGGGGACAGGGAGGAGATAAGGTCTGTGTGGAGAGAGGTCTTGATGATGATTTTTTTATTTTCTGCAAAGATCTTTCAGCTTTCATTCCTGAAAGACATTTCATCAGCATTATTCTTTCTGCTTTTTAAATCTTTACTCTTGGGGCACCTGAGTGGCTCAGTGGTTGAGCAGCTGCCTTTGGCTCAGGTTGTGATCCCGGGGTCCTGGGATCGAGTTCTGCATCAGACTCTACGTAGGGAGCCTGCTTCTCCCTCTGCCTGTGTCTCTGCCTCTCTCAGTGTGTCTCTCATGAATAAATAAATAAAATATTAAAAAAATATTCAGTCCTTTGGAGTTTGGGAAAGTATTGTTTAAAAGTTGGGGGTGAAAAAAAAGTTGGGGGGTGATTTTATCCTTGCAAATAAGAGCTCCTGGGTATGTTCTATAAATTAAGATTCTTGACAGTGGGGAAAATCAACTCTTTCATAGTTAATACTGGTAGCTGTGAGGTAAGTTCATGAAGCAGTGGGTAAGCAAAAGGAGCCTTCTCTAATTAAATCAAGAGAATTGTGTTGCTGAAGCTTGACAGTCTAGTTTGGGTCTTGCCTTAGACAGTCCCCACTCCCCCACCCCAAAGCCACCCCTTCTCCCATTTCCAGCAAGCTCTTTGTAGTGGGAGTGGTAAATTTATTCTTTTCTTTTCTTTTCTTTTCTTTTCTTTTTTCTTTTCTTTTCTTTTCTTTTCTTTTCTTTTCTTTTCTTTTCTTTTCTTTTCTTTCCTTTCCTTTCCTTTCCTTTCCTTTCCTTTCCTTTCCTTTCCTTCCCTTTCCCTTTCCCTTTCCCTTTCTCTTTCTTTCTTTCTTTCTTTCTTTCTTTCTTTCTTTCTTTCTTTCTTTCTTTCTTTCTTTCTTTTCTTCTCACTTGTCCAGTAAACACGGTTTAATCATCCCATTATTCTTTCCCACTTCTTAAATTTCTAATTCTGTAGGAAACAGAGAAGTAAAATTCCAAAGGCAGTTAAACAAGGAGTATTTGAAATCTGACATATATTCCCAAACAAGAATTCTTCAGGTAACATTTCTCCTTTCTCTTTGTGGAATCTTATATACTGATATGAAATGAAGTGTGATATTTAAAAAATGCCTGTCCAAGGCATCAGTTGTTGGAGTATTTGCTTATTTTTTCCCCTTGGCAGAAGTGAAGTCAGTTTTTGGAATGAGGCTGAGATTGGAGAATCTTTTAAAGTTTTATTCTTGGACAGATGCAGCATCTTCAAAAAGAGTTTGAGGTAACCTAAAGTGAAAGACATATATGCACTTAGGGATATTAAAATGCAAATTGAGTTCTCGCTTTGGCAGCACACATACTAAAATTGGAGTGATAGGGAAGATTAGCATGGCCCCTGCACAAGGATGACACGCAAATTCGTGAAGTGTGCCATGTTTTAAAAAATAAATAGCCAGTGGAGTACAAAAAAGAAATAGAAAATTAAAGTGATAGAAGAGAGAAGAAAAAGTGCTGTCGACAAAGGCTAAGAGAATTACTCTGATTGATCACTAATTAAATTTGGCTTTGAACTTTTTTTTAAATTTTTATTCATTTATGATAGTCACAGAGAGAGAGAGAGAGAGAGAGAGAGGCAGAGACACAGGCAGAGGGAGAAGCAGGCTCCATGCACCGGGAGTCCGACGTGGGATTCAATCCCGGGTCTCCAGGATTGCGCCCTGGGCCAAAGGCAGGTGCTAAACCGCTGCGCCACCCAGGGATCCCTGGCTTTGAACTGATAAGATAAATATGAAAAACTAAGTAGTTTAAAAATAATCAGTAGCATACTCTTTACTTAGAAAACACAAAGTCTCTCCTGGTAGTAAATGCATGACAGCTTTTATTATGTGGGATCTTGCATAGTTTACAGATGCATGCTGTTCTTGATAAGAATTTTTAAAAATATATTTTATTTAAATTCAATTTGCCAACATATAACACCCAGTGCTCATCTCATCAAGTGGATAAGAATTTCATAAGCAAATGCAGAGGCAATTTTCTTCAGACTTTTTTTTTTTTTAATCAAAGAAGTAATTTTATTTATCTAATTTGAGTCAAAAAGATACAGGTCATAAGTGGACAATTCAGTGAATTTTTACAAAATTAATACTTCTATTACAGCCACACAGGCCAAGAAATAGAACATTACCAGCACCACAGACAACCCGTAAAACCTCGCTCCATCTTTCACACCACCCACCTCCGCATGGGTAATCAGGAATCTGATTTGCAGCAAGATAGATTAGTTTTGCCTCTTTGTATTAAGTTTGTGAGATTCATACATCTAATTGTGTAGCTGTAGTTCTTTTTTGTCACTATATAGCATTACATTGTATGAACATATTTCAACTTACTTAACTGTTGTTACATATTTGGTTGTTTTCAGCTTTTGGCTATTGCAGATAATGCTGCTATGAACACATCTTATGATGCACATATTTTGTTGTCATTGTTATAATGTACCTAAAAGTGGAATCAATTAGTATAGGGAAGGTGGATCTTTATTTTTGGTAAATAAGGACAAACCATTTTTTCAGATTGATTGAATCAGCTCTTTGAATGGAAATGATTGATCCATATTCTTGTCAGCACTTGACATTGTCAGCTTTTTTTTTTTTTTCAGTTAAAACATTATGGTGGGTGCACAGTGACATCTGATTATGATAAACAGTTATTGACTTGAGCACCACCTAGTCTGTATGTCCAACATGGGAAGAAAGAATGTTGTGGTAGATCAGTCCATGATTCCATGTGGTGATTATAGACGCACTCATAGCATCAGGGACTAGACTGATAGGTGTCTATAGACAAACCCAGGTCTGAAGATTTGAAAGGAGGGAATAAAGGCTACTCCTTATTTTGCTGTGCACCGTATTACAGAGAGATATGTCCTCCGCTTGAGATTGAAGAAAGTCAGGGTGAACTGGCATTGTCTAGTATGGGGATAAAGGGCTGGTAGAAATGATGAAGGAAGTTGCAACACATGGAGTTTCGTGTACTGTGAAAAAGTGGTAGCTGAATGCACCAGGTAGTTTGAGTTCTCATGGTGAAATTTCCTTCTGTTAAAGCCTGAAGGAAGAGGTAGGACTCATAGAGAAAGGTGTAGAATGGCACCGATAAAACAACAACAACCAAAATAGTGCTAATAATATCTAATAATTTTATACTGTTTTATGTGTGTTAACTCATTTAACTCTCAACAAATCACTGAGGTGTCATTTTCCCATTTTGAAAATGAGCATCCAGGTATAGAGAGGTTAATTCACTTACCCAAGGTCACAAAACAAGTAAATGATAAAGCCCGAATTTGGACCCAGGTAATCTGGTCTCACAATCCAGGCTCAAGACTTTATGGTATTCACAAAATTAGGGTTGGGGGCAGGGGAACTCATGCAGAGAGATTCTTAGAAAGGAAGAAAAGGAGAAGTAGGCAGGAAATTAGCAGGTAGTCTCACTGGTATCAACTAACAGGCTCCCCCCCAAAATGTTCTGACAAATGGAATACATTGTGCACTGTTGCTGAAGAGGAACATCATGGAAGCTTGAAACATCGCCAGGTTGGGATGTGAGAATCTTCAGAACACAGCAAGTACAATGGCTAGGTAGGGAAGCCCACACAGCAGAGAGCCTAACATTGAGGATTGCTAGTCTTCCCTCCTTCTCACATCTGTATCAGGTTTTTATGGTTGCTCTACTGAGGGATAGATATAAGAGTATTGCTGCTAGTTTCTTTTGGGTTTCCTGGTTGTAGAGAAACCAATCGGGGGCGCGGTTGATACTTACATTTTTAATATCCATGCCAGTGGCTAGGGACCCTGTGGTTGCCCTAGATTCCAAGACAACTGGAGAGATAATTCATGGGGCTTCAAAGGAGCCCTGTCACTAAGACCTGGGCTGAAGGATGGGATCTGGAGACTGGTAATGGGGAGAGAGGAACAATGGAGGGACAACCTAGTGGTGCTTAGGTAGAGATTAGACCATCTCTACTTCTTCTTGGAGCCCCTGGACATGTCCCACTTCCCTACATCCTTTTATACCATTGTTTCCTCTTCTGCTAGCTTTTCCCTTTTTTCCTTATACTTACATTGCCCCACCCAAAAATATAAATAACCTTCTCTGGGAGAAGAGCTCACTCTAAATGGGGAGAAGAGGAAGGAGATCTCAGGCTGGGAAATGGCCAGATGACCTCTGTCGTTTATGTGGATAGTCTCAGGACCAAGTCCCCAAGACAGAACAGGCCAATGACTGCACTGTTGGTAAAGAAAAGGCTCTGTAGGTGTTCCCTGCAGAGTCATGTTTGAACTCAAGCATCTCCAGCCCAAGGACATAGCTCAGTGAAGACACTAAGCAGAACCCTGCCCCAGTGTTGCTCATCTCCCTGAGACTTAACTCAGGCTTTCTGCTCTCTCTTTCCAGCTTCCTTCAGGTTGTTCCCCATCCTTTCCAACACTTACTATTTCTTGTCTTTTTGGATCCTATATATATGTTGACTGTGTATATGTGGGTTTGTTTCTGGGCTCTTGATTCTGTTTCCTTAGTCTCTGTGTGTTTTTATGCCAGTAACATACTTCTTTGATTACTGTAGCTTTGTAGTATAGTTTGGAATCAGGAAGTGTGAGGCCTCCAGCTTTGTTCTTCTTTCTCAGTATTAATTTGGGTATTAGGGTCTCTTTTTGCTTCCCTAAAAATTTTAGGATTGTTTTTTCTACTTCTGTGAAAAATGCCATTGGAATTTTTTTAAAAAAGATTTTATTTATTTATTCATGAGAGAGACAGAGAGGGAGAGGCAGAGGCACAGGCAGAGGGAGAAGCAGGCTCCATGCAGGGAGCCTGATGCAGGACTCGATCCCGGGACTCCAGGATCGTGCCCTGGACTGAAGGCAGGCACTCGACCTCTGAGCCACCCAGGGATCCCCCAGGATTTTCTATATATATTGACCATGCTTGCATCTCAAGGATTTGAAAATGGAAATCTTCCTAGGACTCCCCCATCTAATCACTAGGTCCTAGGGTATCTGCCTCTTATATTTCTTTCTTTCTTTTTTTTTTTTTATTTACTTATGATAGTCACAGAGAGAGGGAGAGAGAGAGAGGCAGAGACACAGGCAGAGGGAGAAGCAGGCTCCATGCACCAGGAGCCCGATGTGGGATTCGATCCCGTGTCTCTAGGATCGTGCCAAACCGCTGCGCCACCCAGGGATCCCGCCTCTTATATTTCTAATTGCTCCCTTCCTCTTCAGATCCACTGAATGGTTAACTCTTTCATCTCCTGTATATCTTTGTTTCAGATGTTGCTTTCTCTTTGAGGCCTACTCTGACAACTAAATGCTATAAACTATCCTCTCTCCAGCCTTCTTGATCCCCCTTATTCTGCTCTTTTTCTTTTTTCCAAAGTGCATATCCTCTTCTAACCTATTTATTATGTCTATTGTTTACTTTTTTAAAAGCTTTATTGAGATCTAAGTCACATACATACTTCACACATTTAAAGTTTACAATTCAGTCACTCTTAATATATTCACAGTTGTGTGATCATAACCAAAATAAATTTTAGAATATGTTTATTACTCTCTTTCACAGTCACTCCCCATTTTCCCTCAACTCCTTCAGCCCAACCCTAGGTAACTACTCATCTACTCTTTGTCTCTATAGATTTGTCTATTCTAGAAATTTCATATAAATTGAATCATGCAATATATAGTCTTTAGCAACTGACTTCTTCCACTGAGTATAATGTTTTCAAGGTGCCAAAGCAACTGAGCCATTTTACATTTTCATCAGCAATGAATGAGGGGTGAGCACTTAATGCAGTACCTGGCACATAGTGGGTGCTCAATAAATGTTTATTAGATGAATGAATGAAAAAATGTAGGACACAGTCTACATTTTTTAAGCATGCCAATTAAGGGCTTTCCTGATCAGGTCCCTACTATTTTTCTAGCATCATCTCCAGCCTTACAAAACTCTCTGCCTTCTCATTTCCTGTTCCTGCTGCCTGGGGTATACTTCTTAGTGTGCTGAGCTTCTGTTCACTTCTAACACTACCTCTGCCCTTACATCTTTGGCAAAAATAGGTGCTTTCTCTTCCTGTCGTCTCCACATTTTCTTAGTGATTTATTTCTATTTCTATATCCCCTACTTGTTTTGTGAGTTTTTTAAGGGTTGGCACTGTTCTACTCATCTTTGTACCCTCAGTCCTTACCCAGGGTTTGGCACAGAGTTGGTATTTAATAAATGTCTGTTTCAGTGAATAAGTAGAGGAAATGGCAGGAGCAAAACCCCAGAGGGAGAAACTGAGTTTTCCAACTTGACTGTTAAAAAACAAAATTCAACAGAGTAAATTTGAGGATCTAATTGACTTTATTAAATAATTCATGAATCAGGCAGTATCCCATTTAGCAAGTAGAGGGGAGCTGCACTGAGCTTGGAAAAGGAAAGGTTTTTAAGAAGAAATTTTTTAGCAAGGAATGCATTCTTTAGGCAAGGTTGCCCTCCTAAGGGAGAAAGGGTCTATGGGAGATTATCTCCTAGTGTTGGCCAGGAAATTCCATTTTGGATGGTTAAAGGTTGCATTCCTGGGGAGGTTGAAACTGTAGTTAGCTTCAGTATTAAATCATGGTTTACTGACATGGGATCTTAACATAAGTGACTCCATTTGGGGCCTGAAGTTTTCTTTTTAACGTTCCCCCCTTTTGATCAGACTTTGAGTTTAAGTGAGAAATGTGATTTAAAAAAATTGTTTTTTGAGATGTGATAAAAATTTAAGGCATTAGCGCCACCCTCAACTACTATTCTGCAGTTTTTCACAGCTGTTAGAAAAACAAAATTCAACTGAGTAAATTTGAAGATTTAATTGGCTTTATTAAATGATTCATGAGTCAGGCATCCTCCCATCTAGCAAGTAGAGGGGAACTCAGAGGAGTTGTACACAATGGAAGGTTTTTATAGAAGGAGGGTAGGGCAAGAAAATTATTAACAAAAGAAAAGGATTATTCTAGGCAAGGTTGCTTTCCCTTAGGGGGAAGATTAGGGGGTTTTAGCATTCAGATTATCCCATCTTCCTTTGGAGGATGGAGAGAGCCCATGTGGCCGACTCATAGGTGCTGATCAGAAAATTCCTGGTTAAGACTATATTTCTGGGAGAAGGTTGAAACTGCAGTTAAATTAGGTATTAAGCCCCTAATTAAAACTAAATTAGGCCTTGACCTAAGTGATACCGTTTTGGGCCTGTGTTTTTCTTTTTAATACAGCTTTTGTTGATCCTTTGGTATTTATAGGTCATGACCTTTTTTTGCTTAATTTCTGAGATATCCACAGGTTATAACCTCAGATTCACAATTTTTGAGTTGTTCATCCTCTTTGTTCTTTTTCTGATGTCCCAGTCTTAGGGAGATCATTTGCTTGGTGGTTAGTGGCTATGAACATGCATATAAAACTTTTGAGAGAATAAAACACATCAGAGAGATTATTATAATTATTTTAAGGAGGATAATTTCCAATGTTTGAAGTGTACTTTGAAGCCATAGTCCCTAGGACCCAAACCAATCAAAATCAAATAAGTCAAACAAAGACTTTATGGAAGGAGTCACCTTTTTAAGCCAAGTGGCTTATTCAGTGATCTTATGTAGTTGAGTTTTAGCTTTCCCACAAGTGTTAATCTAGATATCACACGTGGTGTTAGCCACAACAGAGACACCTTGTTCAGCTAACATATAATCAAGGACTATCTTATTATGAAGAACAACTTTGAGAGTCTAAGGATCCTTGTTGGGCAGCTGTTGTTTTAGCAAAATTTTGCAATATCTTCAAGAGTTAAGGAGAAGTTTCTGATCATATTCTCATTTACTTTTACTCCTAATCAGGGAAGTATGACTCTGACAAAGAAAGTGAATCCTGAGTCACAAATGCCTCTTGGTAGGTTTTTTCTAACTTAATAATGTCAATCCAGGGAAACCGATCATTGAGATGTCTTATTTCACTTGTGAAAAATTAGGGACACAGTTAGAAACCCTAAGAGGCATCGCCCAGCTACGCTATTTAGCCATTCATAGACTCAAGGGGAATGGTAATCACCACAGACAGAGGCAAACTCTGAGAAGGCACAGACCAATGCCAGTAACGTGGCATTGTTAATGGACAGATAGAAGATTTGATGACAAATCCAGTAGTCTGAAAGGTGAAGGTTTCCACTCCTAGCCATGACCTAGGAGATGTGGATGATGGTATCTTTCCAGGTCAGCACCAGAGGAAAGAAAGGGAAGAAGAAAGCATTTCATATTTAGTTAAAGTATGAAGTCTTGATCTGATGTCTTAGGAGAGAAGCAGTCTATCTCAATGTCAGCTTATTTTCCTACTCACTTTGATTTGGAAGTCTCCACTGCTTGTGTAGGACCAGATGTAGGTGGGGCCTTCTTCAGCTGTGGATGCATTTTCAAGGTTTAAGTCCCTGAAATCTGGCTGCCCTTTAAGTAGTGAAGAAGACCTGGTAAAGTCACTTCCAAGGAGATTCAAAAGGCAGTCTTTGCTCTTACCTGTTCCAAATCAGAAGGATGGAAGAAAATTGGAAGCTAAACAAAAAGTGTCTAGTCGTGGGCCCTTGGGTGGCTCAGTTGGTTAAGTGTCTGCCTTTGGCTTAGGTCATGATCCCAGGGTCTTGAGATCGAGCCATGCATCAGGGGCCCGGCTTTTCCCTCTCCCTCTGCCCGTTCCTCCCCCTGCCTGTGTTCTTTATGTCAAATAAATAAATAAAATATTTTTTAAAAAGTCTAATCATATCTGAGTCTAGGCCCATCTCTTTAAGATATGATATTCTGAAGCACCTGGGTGACTCAGTCATTTAAGCATCTGCCTTTGGCTCAGGTCATGATCCTGGAGCGGGGGAGGAGGGGAGGGTTCCTGCTCAGCAGGGAGTCTCTTTCTTTCTCTCCCTCTTTCACCAGCTTATGCTCTCTCTCTCTCTCTCAAATAAATGAATAAAAATCTTTAAAAAAAATAGGATATTCCAGTCAAAGCTTTGGTAATACAACCAGTCTTTCTACTTGTGTCCTGTTAAAAGGAGAACAGATTTTCACTGAATTTATGTAAATGACTATTTTTGTCATAAAAAGAATACTCAAGAGTTTTTGAACTATGGAGGGATCAGGTAGGGAGAGAAAGTAAATGTCTATATCTTACCAAATTTTTGGTAAGTTACAAGAAAAAGAAGTTTTCCTAAAATATGAAAAAGCAAAATTTTAGAGAATGAGTGATGTTTTAAACGAGTCATAAAAATTATAATAATCTTCTTCAGTTCATTAGTCCCATGTTATTAATTCTAATTCTTGTTCTGTTTAAATCCAGTTTTCCCACCAGTTTTGGAAATTCTTAGTTCAGTTGTATGATCTGAAAGTTATCAGAAATCTGTATTCTAGAGTACTTGTCAGATTCCTTTCCATGAATTTCTCTGAAGATGAAACATTTGCTGGAAGCTTTTGTAAAGGCATCTGAGTAAAGCAGTAACTGTTTGTAAATGGCTTAAAAAGGTCATGGTTAACAATAGCCAAATTATGGAAAGAGCCCAGATGTCCATTGACAGATGAATGGACAAAGAAGATGGGGTATATATAGTCAATGGAATATTACTCAGCCATCAAAAATGAAATCTTACCGGGACATCTAGGTAGCTCAGCAGTTGAGCATCTACCTTTGGCTCAGGGCGTGATCCCAGGGTCCTGGGATCGAGTCCTACATCAGGCTCCCTGCATGGAGCCTGCTTCTCCCTCTGCCTGTGTCTCTGCCTCTCTCTCTCTCTCTGTGTGTGTGTGTCTCATGAATAAATAAATATTTTTAAAAAAGATTTTATTTATTTATTCATGAGACAGAGAGAGAGAGAGAGAGAGGGAGAGAGAGAGAGAGAAGCAGAGACACAGGCAGAGGGAGAAGCAGGCTCCATGCAGGGAACCCGACATGGGACTCAATCCTGGGTCTCCAGGATCATGCCCTGGGCTGAAGGCAGACTCTAAACCACTGAGCCATCCAGGGATCCCCTAAATCTTAAAAAAAAAAAAAGAAGTTTTACCATTTGCAATGATGTGGATGGAACTAGAGGATATTATGCTAAGTGAAATAAGTAAATCAGAAAAAGACAGTTATCATATGATTTCACTCATATGTGGAATTTAAGAAACCAAACAGAGGATCATGGGGAAGGGAGGGAAAAATAAGACGAAATCAGAGAGGGAGACAAATCATAAGAGATTCTTAATTAGGGATGCCTGGGTGGCTCAGCAGTTGAGCCTCTGCCTTTGGTTCAGGGCATGATCCCAGGATCCGGGATTGGGTCCCACATCGGGCTCCTTGCAGGGAGCCTGCTTCTCCTTCTCCCTCTGCCAGTGTCTCTGCCTCTCTGTGTGTCTCTCATGAATAAATAAATAAAATCTAAAAAAAAAAAAAAAGATTCTTAATCATAAGAAACAAACAGGGATGCTGGAGGGGTGGGGTGGGGGGATGGGGTAACTGGATGATAAACATTAAGGAGGACATGTGATGTAATGAGCATTGGGTGTTACATATACCTGATGAATCACTGAACTAATAATACACTATATGTTAATGAATTGAATTTAAATAAAATAAAATTTAAAAAGTCATTAAGGTCTGATTAGAGTTCATTACTATGTCATTGACAAGATGATAACTAGAATTACAAGTGATAGCATATACTAGGAATTATCAAATTTCTAGGTTTCATACAATTTGTAAAACACTTATTTTCATAATGTATATCTACATAAATATAATCGACGAAGGGTTAAGCATCACTTATTTTATAATGTTTCCCATGAAATCTAACATACCAAATAAGCCTAATTAGTTTCATATCTCTCTTTTATGAGGAGATCAAATCTTTTGAAATGTTCCAGGAACCCTCAGGAAAACTTAAAAGTTAGTTTGTGGTCAAAAGACTTCATTTAGAATTTGATTCTGGGAAAATTATCAAAGGATACTAAAGGGGCTTTAAAATACTTGGTCAAATAGGATCATAGGTCACCGTGAAACAGTACTTAGTTATCCATTTAACCGAAGTGACATTAAGACTTTATGGGCCAATACAGAAAGTTAAATAGTTGTAAAAAGCCTTAGCTCTTTTTTTTTTTTTTAAGATTTTATTTTACTTATTCATAGAGGCAGAGAGAGAGGCAGAGACACAGGCAGAGGGAGAAGCAGGCACCACACAGAGAGCCTGACGTGGGACTAGATCCCGGGTCTCTAGGATCACGCCCTGGGCTGCAGGCAGCGCTAAACTGCTGTGCCACCGGGGCTGCCCCCCCCCCTTTTTTTTTTTAAAGATTTAATTTATTTATTTAAGATAGAGCATGAACTGTGGGAAGGGCAGAGGGAGATGGAGAAGCAGGCTCCCCACTGAGCAGGGAATTCTACACAGGGCTCAGTCCCAGGACCTGGGATCATGACCTGAGCCGAAGGCAAGCACTTAATGCATTGAGCCACCCAGGACCCCCCTTAGCTCTTTTAATATTAAACTCAGCTTTTTTCTTCTGAGTAATTAAAGATCCGATAAAGACAAAATGTAGAATCTTTGTTTTTCTAGGCAGATTACATTAAAGGTAAAGAAAAACCCCTTTTATCAGGTTTTTATTAAGAACAGACCAAAAAACAAAACAAAACAAAACAAAAAACAGACCAATAATCTAAGGAAATCATCCTTTAAAATTTTTTAAAATTTAAATTCCATTTGATTAACATATACTGTATTATTGGTTTTAGAGGTAGAATTCAGTGATTCATCAGTTGCATACAATACCCAGTGCTCATTACATTGCATGTTCTCCTTAATGCCCATCACCTGGTTACACTGTCCCCCCCCACCTACCTGCCCTCTGGCAACCCTCAATTTGTTTTCAATAGTTAGGAGTCTCTTATGGTTTGCCTCCCTCTCTGTTTTTGTCTTATTTTCTTCTTCCTTCCCATCCCTTATGTTCATCTGTTTTGTTTCTTTTTTACTTTTTAAAAAATTATTTATTTATTTATTTATTTGAAAGAAAGAGAGAAAGCACAGGATGGAAGAAGGTACAGAGGGAGACGAGAAACAGACTCTCCACTGAGCAGGGAACCCAATGTGGGGCTTGATCCCAGGACCTTGAGATCATGACCTGAGCTGAGGGCAGATGCTTAATGGACTGAGACACCCAGGCACTCCTGTTTTGTTTCTTAAATTCCACATATGAGTAAAATCATATGGTATTTGTCTTTCTCTGACTGACTTGTTTCCTTCTAGTTCCACCCATGCCATTGTAAAAAAAAAAGATTTCATTCTTTTTGATGGCCACTATTCCATTGTGTGTAGGCATACTTTATATACTTATGCACATATATATACTTTTATGTTAAGTGACTCCATTTTGGGTTTGTAGTTTTCTTTTTAAGAACCGCAGACTGACATTAGTAGGTTGGACTTTAGGTACAGGGCCTGAAATCATCTGGTGAGGTTTATACTTTGTCTGGTGGGCCACTGGGGACTGCTGAAGGGGAATAACATGACTGAGGCTGGGCCCGAGAAAAATGAAGCCAGCAGTGATGTGTAGAATGAACTGTAAGCTGGGAGACAGATTAGCTGGGTGAGAAGAGTGAAGGTAAAAATCCAAGGTAGAGTGTCAGGAAGAGCAGAGGAGTAAGAAATAGTAGTAGAGAATTTGTAGGATGTGGTTTCCTTTCCAACCAGGACCTAGCAGAGTGGCTCCCACAAAGAAGGACTGTTGTGCTGTTAACATGGTAGTGACCAGAGAACACACTGTCGACCTTCACTAGCACATCCACTGAGTGAGTTTCAAGAAGCATCGCCTCTCGTACTCAAAGAGATCCAAAAAATTGCCATGAAGAAGATGGGAACTCCAGATGTGTGCATGGACATCAGGCTCAACAAAGCTCTCTGGGCCAAAGGAATAAGGAGGAATGTTCCATTTTGTATCTGTGTGTGTGGTTGTCCAGAAAACATAATGAGGATGAAGATTGACCAAAATAGCCCTATATGTTGGTTAACTATGTATCTGTCATCACTTTAAAAAATCTACAGACAGTTAATGTGGATGAGAACTAACCAACTGCCAACTATCAAATAAAGATATAAAATGCACCAAGAACAAAAAGAAGAAGAAGAAGCTGTATGGTTTGAAAAGCAACTGAGTGTGAGTGAAGAGTGATGAAAATGGAACAGCCGAAGACTGGACAAGGCTTTGGACAAGCCCAGTTCCTGGCAGAGTGGTCAGGTTGAGTAGGAGAGTCTTGGCTTATTACATTTGCTTCCATGCGTCTTTGTGGAATTAGATACTTTCTAACTATCTACAGAGGGGAAAAGCCTGTAGAAACGCTATGTATTACAATTGCGGCCTTTAAGAAAAACATAAATACTGCAGGGGATACATGACATATAATTATAGTTGATCAATTAGGTGCAGTGGCATTGTTTTTCAATTGTGCTGAAAACAACAGTGGGGCACCTGGGTGGCTCAGCAGTTGAGCGTCAGCCTTCAGTTCAGGGCATGATCCCGGATCCTGGGTCCGAAGATCGAGCCCCACATCGGGCTCCCCACATCGGGCTCCCCGCAGGGAGCGCCTGCTTCTCCCTCTGCCTGTGTCCCTGCCTCTCTCTCTCTCTCTCTCTCTCTCTGTGTCTCTCATGAATAAATAAATAAAATCTTAAACAAACAAAACACAAAAAAAAACCAAACAGGCTCTTCCAGAAGTGGTAATTGTTTATTCAATTCAATTACATACTGGACGAAAGCCCTGAGGTGGCTGCTGTGTCACTTATAAAGATGAATCACTCACAGAACTGCACCAGGGGTACCAGTCCTGTTGGAGAGATGAGTTATATGGGAGAGGTATGAATAGATGTTATGGGAGAACAGATCTATCTGCTGGTTGATGCTTCAGAGGGAGCTTTATATGGAGGAGGTATGAATTGCTGAGCATTGTGGGAGGACAAGATAGTATTTGACATGCAGAGAGGAGCAACAAGGGCATTTACAGGAAAAGGAGTGGTAAGAGCATGGACAGACCAGAGCACAACTAGGTGGAGAGTGGCCAGTTCTTTCGTTTGGTTGCAACATAGGCTCTATGAGTGAGAGGAAAGGGAGATAAGTTTGAGGCCTAATCATGGAAGGCCTTGTACACCCAACTAAGGTTTTAGACTTAGAATATTTTTAGTAGGTTCAGTGCTTTACGTGGAGTTACATCAGCAGAACTGTGCTTTGGGGAAGTTAACCAGACAGCACCATGTGGATGAGAGGGGAAGGGACTGACACCATGGGGACAGCGAGAAGTCGTCTATGATAGGCAAGCAAGAGGCACTAAGAGTTGAAGGCTTGAACAATGGATGCAGCCATAGGAGTGAGTAGGAGGGAACAGGTGCTCCAGACACAACAGAGCCAGACTCTACAGCCTCATCTCAAGGAATATATGTGGCAAGGAAGAGAATGTGTCAGCACATTAAGGCTAAAATGTAATACAAATAGAAATTGGGAATACTGAAGGAGAAGCACTTTTAAGAGAGAAGATGATGAGTTCTATCTTGGGTATATTGAATATCTGGCTAAACATCGGGCTGGAGAGTACTTAAGGAAATTAGAAATAAAGGACAGGGCCTCAGAAAATGGTCAGGTTGGGGATACAGATATGAGCAGTTGTGTGGAAGTGAGAGTTGAGAGGGGATAAGATTGCCCAGGAGAGAGTGAGGAACAGGCAGGGAAGGATTCTGGGACAGAACATTGGGGAATCTTTGCATTTAGGGCATAGGAAGAAGGGGAAGGGCAGAGGAGGAGGAAGGGAAGGAGCACTGTGATGGAAGCAGGAGAACCAGGAGAGTGGAGTATCTCAGAAGTCAAGGGAGGAACATGTTCCCAGAATTGGGTGGTTAAGATGGAGCAGGTGATGGCTTCTGCCTGTGAGAGCAGGGAGCTTAAATGGGAAAAGTAGACCAGGGCCAGACCATGGGAAGTCTTCTAGGGGAGAGAGAATATATATAGTGACTTGATCCTGTCTCTACTACTCATTTTCTGTTTGACTTTGGACAATGCACTTAATTTTTGCCTTGATTTGTGCCTTGGTGTCCTCGCCTGAAAAATGGGCATAATGATTGCACATACCTCATGAGGTGGTCGC
Organism: Vulpes vulpes; assembly: GCF_048418805.1. Classification (NCBI taxonomy): domain Eukaryota; kingdom Metazoa; phylum Chordata; class Mammalia; order Carnivora; family Canidae; genus Vulpes; species Vulpes vulpes. The sequence goes on from NW_027325812.1 coordinate 400,307, forward strand.
ATGAGGATCACATATGTGTGTGTTGCTTTGAACAGTGCCTGGCAGAAGATAAGTTCTTAATTACTATTCACTATTATAATTATTTGCCATGCTGAGGAGTTTTGACTGTATCTGTGGGGGATAGGGAGCCATAGAGAGTCTCCAACAAGGGCATTGGCATGATCTGAAAGCAACCTCCTCCTTCACCCAAGAGCCAGTTGGAATCTGAGAATCAGGTAAGATTACTAGAAAAAGGAAAGTGCTAACTATTGCAGTGATATCAGAGAAGGAAGAGAGATAAGAGGTCTTGAGGATTGGCTGCCAGGTTCTTGGTGAGCTCTGAGTTTCCTGAGAGTGATGGGAGTGGGAGGTGGAGTACAAGGGGTTGGGGAACACAATGGGTGATGGGACAACAGAGGACCTGTTCTTAGGCTCTTTGAATATTTTGACCATATGAGGTAAGAGAGGATGATCATTTAGAGGGTAGCGGGGTAGCCTGGTCTCAGGGAGGAAGGAAGACAGAAGAGGCAGCCCAGAGGACAGAATCAAGAGACATTTAGAGTGGGGATGTCCTCTGTGGATGTGGCAGCCTGAAAGGAGAGGTAAAATGTGGGTATGAATTAGATTGTGCCGGCCATTGGTTCAATTTTAAGGAGGATGAGCTGGTCTGGATTTTGGCGGAGACAAGAAGGGAGCTCGTCTGTGGAAGAAGAGCCCCGGTGAACGGGCGGTTGGGAAATCGAGAAAGTTAGAGAAGATTTGGAGTGGGTGTTATTGGGAAAACAGGAGGGAAGGGTCAGATGGAGGCAAACAGAAGGTCTGCCTTGTATCAGCGAAAGTCCAGCCGAGGAGGGCTATCCTTGATTTGATAACAAATTGACAACAAATAACTTGTTTGTTTTATGGCCATTCCCTTGTGCCCTTTGACAGCCGCCAGTGAGGGAAGGCGGATGGTACAGGCTTTGGGAGGCCAGTAAAACATCCCTCAAGTGGCTGGCCGTGGGACCTACACTGAACAAGGCGGTAAGCTGTAAGAGGACTGTAATAATAGAGACGGAGGAAAGGGAGGGCACAGTAGGAGGAAAGAGACCGGAAGAGGTGAGGGAAGAAGGGGGAAGAGCCCTAAAGATACAAAGGGCTGTAGTCGGAGAGGACAGTTTCAGCTTTCAAGATCTTTGTGGGAGAGCAGCTTCAAATGCTGATGAAGACGGGGGTGGGGTGGGGTGGGTGGGGTGGAGGGTGGGGGGCGGTTAGGCCTGGAGTAAATGGTTAGATCTTAGTTGTGCATGTGTTTATGAAGGTGTTTTCTGAGTTGCACTTCAAAACTCCTTAAAGAAAATTAACCAGGTAGCATCATGTGGATGAGAAAGAGAGACTGACGATGTAGTGTGAGAAAGAGCTAAGTTCCCCTTACCTCAACAGGAAGTCGGTTGAAATTGTCTAGGGTTGATAAATCCAGAAATAGTAGTATATCAGTCTAAATCTCCTGGGTCAAAGGCAGAAGCCTAAGTGATTGCCCAGCTTTTGCAGATGGATGGTTGTAAAACAAGCAGACCACTCACTTGGGGTTTGATATTTGAAGCAGTCAGGGCATCTTTAGCTCACGTTTAGGTGTGGCCCGCGTCTGGAGATTCTGTTTGGCCTGGCATCTCTCTTCTGCAGCTGTCTTCTTGCTGCTGGGTATGCGGTGCTTGAAGAGTAGGACCCCGGGGAGTCGGTGCAGCCTGAGCTGCTCTCAGATGGGGAAGTAGATTTTCATCTTTGATTGGCGTGAGGAAATTACTCTTTTAGTGAATAAACAGGCAGGCTGAAGCCATCCGTAGAGTGCACCAGAGAATGCCAGGTAGGCAGAACGGAAGCAAGGGCTAGAGAACGCTGAGCTCCCAGATTGGAAAAAGACCGAAAGCTGGGGGTGGGAAAGAGTGGGGAGGTGGAGGGAGAGGGAGAGGGAAAGAGAGGTGGAGAGAGGGAGGGAGCATTAAACATCTCTGTCAGTTATTTTCTCCCCACGCACTGGCTCCTTCAGTTTTACTCCCCTACACCCTGAGTGGCTCTGCACCCAGTTACAGTGTGTTGGCAGGGGGAGGGGTGTTGTCCCCGCTGACAAGCAATTCTGTGACACCAGCTGGGTGTCCTCCAGTTCAGCTCCATTCAGACATTGATGTAGGAAAGATGTTGGGCTTCAGAGCCCAAGGAAGAATTCTTGAGATGCCTTTGGGGCAAAAAGGTGGTTTTATGAAAGCATGAGGGCAGGGGCAGGGCCTGTGGACAGAAAGAGCTGCAATGGGGTTATTAGGGGTGGCAGTTTATATACTCTCAAGTTGGGAAGGGGCTGGGGATATCATAAGTCTCTAAGGAATTTTGGAATCAAAGTTTCCAGGACCTTGAGGGGGCTATCTATTGTTGGGAAAAGGTCATTTATTACTGTCTGATAAAACCTGAGTCATGAGACCCTTCAGATGCTTATCAGTGGTTCAAATGGCTGGGGGATGATTGCTAACAAGTATCTTGGGAGGTAGAGATAAAGGACATTTCCAAAGGGATTTTTGTATGTTAAAGAAGGCTTCAGGGTCCTGGGCTAAGATTGCCTTTTGCTCTTAGCAAAATACTAACATTTAGGCAGCTGAATCCCTAGAGGCACATCACTCTGTCTGTTTCAAGGACTTGTCAAGTGTTTGTAAATAATAAGGAAATCTAATAATTTTCCTTCTGCTTTGTTTCCCACATCATCACTGTCTACCAGGAGATAGCATCAAATCCCAGAGGTTAAAGGTTCAGTTCTGCAAGACAGCCTCCTCCCCCCCAACTGCAGATGCCATTTACCAGCCAGGTTAGCACCTGTGCTTCTGACCGACTGGTTACACATTGGAAGTTCCAGTGATCCCCTTTTTGAGCTATATTAATTTGCTAGACTTCCTCACCAAACTCATAGAAACGCTTAACTATAGAGAACAAACTGAAGGTCACCAGAGGGGGGGTTGGTGGGGGTGGATGAAATAGGTGAAGGGGATAAAGAGTACACTTAACATGATTAGCACCAGGTGATGTATAGAATTGTCGAATCACATATTGTATACCTGAAAATAATATAACACTGCATGTTAACTATACTGGAATTTTAAAAAATTCACAAAAATATTGTATGTACTAGATGACTGGTTTATTATAAAAGGATATAATTTAGGAATAGCTAGATGGAAGAGATGCCTAGAGCAAGGAGTGGGGAAGGATACAGAGCTTGCATGCCCTCTCTAAGCATGTAGCCCTCCCGGAATCTCCCAAGTGTTCACCAATTCATAAGCTCTCTGAACCCCATTCTTTTGCTTTTTTATGGAAGCTTCATTACATAGGCATTATTGATTTAAATCATCGGTCATTGGTGATTGGACTCAGTCTCCAGCCCCTTTCCCCTTCCCAGAGGTGGAGGAGTGGGTGGGGTTCCTTCCAACCCTCCAATCACATTATTGCTTCCCTCATCCTTAGGTGTGGTTTGCAAAGTAACCTCATTTACATGATAAGACAGCTTCGTGTTCTCCTCACTTAGGAAATTCCAAGTGTTTTAGGAACATTATGCCAGAAATGAACAAAGACCATATGTATATATTTTATTATAAATCACAGTATCATAACCCTTCATTCCTCTAGAGCTATTGCCTTCTTTCCTCTCTTTCCCAGACTCTTTTGAAAGGCTCTACTTTCTGCCCTCCAGTCCATCCATCAGCCCACTGCAGGCTGGCGTCTTCACTCTTAACTCCCTAAGAGTCTTGTTTCGATTGCCAGTAACCTGCTAGTATTCAGTGAACCTCCATGCTGCGAAGTTGATCCTCATGAAGCCCCTCTAACGTTGGCTTCCTTGGGCTTTCTTTCTATTACTTCTCTGGCTCATTCTTCCTGTTGTTCCCTTTGTTCCCTTTGTCCCTCCACCCCCACCCCCACCTCAGGATATTTTCATTTAATTTATCTAACAGCATTTGTCTAACAACATAGCACCGACTGTGTACCATTTACTGTGCCAGGTGCAGATGAATACACAACCCTGGGCTCTCCAGGGTGTTCATCTAAAAGTGGGAGGAAGCCTTGCAACAAGTTGGTGAGTGCCATGATCCACTCAAGTGCAGGCTGCAGTGGGGATGCCAGGAAGGAAGCAGTCCATTTTGTCAGACCAGGGGTCAGGTCAAGAGGGGTCAGGAAAATCTTATGCCTGGACCACTCTCCCCACCACTTGCCTGAGCTATCCTTAATCTCTCGGTGCTCATCTATAAAGTAATGTGGCAGTTGTGGAGGTGCATTACTCAGATGTCTTTTTTGCTTTAAGGAGTGCAGTTGACTCACAGCCTCCAGCTGTTGCTTTTGGATCGGCTATGGAATGTATACTGAGGCACACTTCTGGGCACCCCCAGCCAGTGACTGGGCATGGCAGCAGCAGTAGAGCCCAGCAAGTTCTGCCCAGTGCAGGATTCTACTGGGCAGTCTGTGCTCAAGGGCCCCCCTCTGGCCTGGTTGAGACCTTCCTAAAGTGTAGGCTGTCCTACACTTTAAGGAGCTTCCTCTCAAATCCTCCCTTCTCTCTCTCCTTTCACACCCGCATTACCATCTACTCCTGCACTCCTGCACTCCTCCCTTTTCCCCCACTGAATCACTTGCAATACTAATTGTTTTGGCATTTGAACCTAACACAGGGCTTGGACAGGACTGTGCCATAGTGTGCTGTTGTAAGAATTCAGTGAGTTAATATATGGGAAATGCTTAGAGAAGGTCCTGATACACAGCAAGTGTTATGCTATTTTGTTGTTAGCTATTGTTATTATTATTATTGTTTTATTATCCTTTAGATATCAACTTCTATTTTACTCTTTCAAGAAACCTAAGATCTGCCAAGCGCATCTTGTCCTTAATTCTGTTCCATTGCTTTTTCTTGTTGGCCTTCACACTTAGATGGTGAATTCAGTGAATAATGGAACATTGTTGGGTTTACTGTTGTTTATCAGTGCCTAACATTGTGTCTAACTTGTAGTAGATATTGAATTGATGTTTCTTGAATAAAAAATGATGATTCAGCTAAGTATTAACAGATGAGCATTATTTGTCAAATGGATTAGGGCTGGAAGAAAGGAATTGTTGAGAGAATTGTCTACTGTGGTGTGAAAAGCCTATACTGTGAATTGTGTACTGAAAGCTGCTAGTTATGATTGAAAAATAGGGTGCAAGAGAGATGTGGCAAGAAAGAAGCCAAAGGAGTAAGTCAAGGGCCAGACCGCTGGGAAGGCCTGAATGCCAAGCCAGAGATTTTGAATGGCAGTCACCTCATGCAGGTGTCATGCAGGTGTCATCCAGGCCTTCCGATGTCCTAGAGGGCTCACATCCATCTTTGTTAGTGGTTATGTGCTTACGAATCATATGTTACTTCACCCAACACTAAAGATTGCCCCCCAAATGGTGGCTCTTTCTCTAGAACTACATGAAGAAATGTGGGCATCTTTGAACACTTATTTTAACAAGGCATCTTAATTGGTCTTTATTTACAAACTACTTTTTTTTTTAAGATTTTATTTATTTATTAGAGACAGAGAGAGAGAGAGAGAGAGAGAGAGAGAGAGACAGGCAGAGGGAGAAGCAGGCTCCATGCAGGGAGCCTGACGTGGGACTCGATCCCAGGTCTCCAGGATCACACCCTGGGCGGAAGGCGGCACTAAACCACTAAGCCACCAGGGCTGCCCTACAAACTGCTTTGGCTGCTCTATTTCACCCAAACAGTTGGGTCTCTTAACTGGTCTCTTTGCTTTCCTCAAAGCCCTGTTAAATATACCTTCTACTCCCACCGTGAGACAGATCTCTCTAAAGCTAAATCTGTTCATCTTACTCCTTAATTTAATACTTCCCAATAATAGCAACAAGATAATGTCCAGATTCCTTAGTGTGGTCCACAAGGACCATCATGGTCTGAGCCTTTCCTGCCTCTATGCTCTGTACCGCACCGTGCTGAACTGCTTGTAGGCATCAGGAAGTTACGCTGCTCACCACTTTCTTCATGTACACACTACTGCTGCCTGGAATGCCCTTCATCTGGCTACTTTTTGAACTCTTATAGGAATTAGTTCCAAAATTACTGCGTCTGTGAAGCCATTTCTAACTTTGTAGGCAGTGGTCATACTCCTTTGCAGCCTCATTAGACTGTGTGTATATTGCTTTGGCACTCACCTCACTGCATTGCACTCGTCTGGTTACCTCCGATCCCCTCTCTAGACTGTGGCTCCTTGAGCATTAGTGACTATGGAGTCCCCAACACCTGGTGCAATGCCTGACATATAATATATACTCAGTAGATAATTGGTTAAAGAGAAAAGGACAAAATGAAATAAAAGCCATTCTCTTTCTTTTGAAGGGGAAGGAGGTCCCCTCACCATGTGGTGGTCCCTGGCAGCCCTCGTGGGCCTGTACTACCTCCTGCGCTGGTACCGGGAGAGACAGGTGGTGAGCCACCTGCAGGACAAGTATGTCTTCATCACGGGCTGTGACTCGGGCTTCGGGAACCTGCTGGCCAGGCAGCTGGACCTGCGAGGCTTGAGGGTGCTGGCTGCATGTCTGACGGAGAAGGGGGCCCAGCAGCTGAGAAGCCAGACGTCAGACAGGCTGGACACGGTGATCCTGGATGTCACCAAGACAGAGAGCATTTTGGCGGCCACCCAGTGGGTGGAGGAGCATGTGGGGGACAGAGGTATGGAGAAGTATTTTCTCCTTTTATTTACTTGGGCATGAAGATGTTAAAATTTTCTCTCTATATATAAAATCTCAAAAGCAGGGCTTAAAAGACAGCAAGCTGTCTTTTTCATTTGAAAGATGATCGTGCTCTTTGGTAGTGTTTCATTTCCTTAACAATGTTTACCTTGAAAAATGAGCCAAATAGATTTGAAGCTATTATTTCACCTTGTCAGTGGGGTATTTATAACATAGTTATTTATGTTTAAACAATTTTCAAGGTATTCTTAAGAAACTGATTCTTTCCCCCTTTGCTACCATTTAAAATATAGTCATTCCTGGGCCCCTGGATGGCTCAGTCGGTGAAGAGTCCAAATTTGGCTGAGGTCATGATTCCAGGTCCTGGGATTGAGTCCCGTGTTGGGCTCCCTGCTTGTTGGGGAATCTGCTTCTCCCTCTCTGTTTGCTCCTCCCATTGCTTATACTCTCTCTCTCAAGTTAAAAAAAAAAAAAAAAAAATATATATATATATATATATATAATATATACATATATTTAGAAATACATAGTCATTCTTTGAAGTCAGTCTTTGGTCCATTTCTTTCTAAAAAATTTTTTTCTGATCAATAGACTGTATTTCTTAGAGATATTGTAGATTGACAGAAAAATTCAAAGTGAGTACACAGTTCCCATATACAACCCCTCTTACAGTTTCCTCTATTATTAACATCTTACATTGGTGTGATACGTTTATTACATTTGATGAGCCAATATTAATATGTTATCATTAACTAAAGTCCATAGTTTACATTAGGGTCCACTTTGTATTGTACAATTCTGTGGGTTTTGCTGAATGTTAAATAACATGTATCCACCATATAGTATGATATAGAATAGTTTCACTGCCCTAAGATCCTGTGTTCCACCTGGTTGCCATCTGTGCCCTCCAACCCCCGCGAATCCTGGCAATTACTCATCTTTTTCCTGTCTGCATAGTTTTGCCTTTTCCTGAATGTCATGTAGTTGAATCACATTGTATATATGGCCTTTTAAAATGGCTTCTTGCAACTAGCAACATGCATTTCAGCTTCCTACTTGTCTTTCTGTGGCTTGATAGCTCATTTCTTTTTATTACTGAATAAGATTCCACTGTATGTATAGCAGTTTTTTGTCATTCACCTCCTGAAGGACATCTTGGTTGTTTTCAGTTTTTGGCAATTGTGGATGAGTCTTCACTTCTTTTTTTTTTTTTTTTTTTTTTAAAGATTTTATTTATGTATTTGAGAGAGGAGAGAGCAGGAACAGGGACAAGGGCAGAGGGAGGAACAGACTCCCCACTGAGCAGGGAACTCATGTCAGGGGTCTATCCCAGGACCCCTGGGATCATGACCAGAGCTGAAGGCAAACACTGAACTGACTGAGCCACCCAAGCACCCCACGAGTCTTCACTTCTAAGTTTAATTTTTATCCAGATCCTCTTCATTCCCCTTCCTGTCTCTCCCTCTTGTTTTCTGATTCCATAGATCTTGTTAATTGACCTTCCTAAACCTCACTTCACCCCAGGAGTTGCAGACTAGCAATAACATTGTTTTGTTGGGTTGCAGGAGGTTTGATATTTTAAAAAATTGACTTGAAAGTTGACTTCAACATATTATATCCTCTCTGAGGATGTATCCCAGGCAGAGTCAGGAATTCTGGGGAGTTACAGCCTCTGTGCTGTGCCTTGCAGTTTATTTCTGTTGTATTGTTACTGGTTTCCCATCTGTTAGAGTGTGAGCTACCTTGAAGACACGGGCCTTCCTTACCCATTATTGTACTTCTAGTTTCTGGCATATTCTCTGGTACCTGTTAAGGGCTCAACAAATGCTGAATAGATCCTATCTACTCATAGTTGTTTGTTTGTTTGTTTTTTAAGATTTTATTTATTTATTCATGAGGGACACAGAAAGAGAAGCAGAGACACAGGCAGAGGGAGAAGCAGGCCCCCTGCAGGGAGCCTGATGCAGGACTCGATCCCAGGACCCCAGGATTACGCCCTGAGCCAAAGGCAGATGCTCAACCACTGAGCCACTCAGGTGTCCTGAAGAAACTATTTTTTATTAGAATCCCTACCTTAGGTGGGCCCTGGACTTCATATCTTATTGAGGCTATAAATACCAAAACCCGTATTCACATTGGTTGGCAAATTCCTTCAAATCAAAGCTGGTATCAGTGTCCTCTTTATTGTTTCTGGATTCCCGCCTTTTCTTAGTTTTTGGCCTGACCTTTTTTATACTTTCTTGTTACAAACTGATGGACTCAGAAACATTAGAGAATATATTTTGTCTAACATTTTTTTAGTTGTCAGCAGGAAGATTGATTAAAGTAAAAAGTTTGTCAGTTTTGTTTGAAACTGAACTTCTGCTTTGACTTTGTTCTAGGTCTCTGGGGCCTGGTCAACAATGCAGGCATTTTTCACCCACATTGCTGCAGCGAGTGGCTGAAGATAGAGGCCTATGTGGATGTCTTCAAAGTGAACCTCACTGGTTTGATTGAAGTGACCTTAAGCATGCTTCCCTTGCTGAGGAGAGCACGGGGGAGGATTGTTAATGTCTCCAGCATTCTGGGAAGACTTGCTTTCTTTGGAGGAGCCTACTGTAGCTCCAAGTACGGAGTAGAAGCCTTTTCAGATACTCTGAGGTAATGCTCTTAAGTTAAAACAAAAGCAACTCTTGAGCACTTAAATATGTTTTAGCCATTGTTCTGATTGCTTTCACCTACATTATCCCGTTTCATTACTCTAAAAATCTTGATTTGTAGATATTATTACTAGTCTGTTTTATATAGGAGACTGAGGCTCATGGGCACTTCGGTGGCTCAATCAGTTGAACGTCTGCCTTAAGCTCAGGTTGTGATCCCAGGGTCCTGGGATTTAGCCTCTCCCTCTGCCTGCCGCTCCGCTGCATGTGCTCTCCCTCTTTCTCTGTCAAATAGATAAACAAAGTCTTAAAAAAAAAAAAAAGGAAACTGAAGCTCAGATTTAAATCTCTTTTCCCAAGTTCACCTGCCATAACCAGGGTTTGGCATAACTGTGTTTCGACCCTAGGTCTTTGTCTCCTGCCACCGATCACACTTTAATTCTCAAGATTTATCTTTGATGAAATTTCATTTCTGAAGAGAAGGTGACTGTCCTCCTTCCCCCTTAACGTGAGCCTGGCCTTGTCTCTCCCTGGTGAGACTCTCTCTCTCTCTCTCTCTCTCTGGGCGCTCATCTCCTTACTCTGTATATCTTTTCTTCTTCTTCTTCTTCTTCTTCTTCTTCTTCTTCTTCTTCTTCTTCTTCTTCTTCTCCTTCTCCTTCTTCTTCTTCTTCTTCTTCTTCTTTTTTTTTTGTTTATCTTTTCTTTATCTAAGAACTTCTTTTCTTAGGACTTCAGTTCACCACAGCCCTTAGTTGGCCCTGCCTCTACCTCCTGGCTTTTTTTCAGGCAGTGTTTTAGCTTCATGTTGCTCTGTCAGCTTCTTCCTTTTTATATTTCCCTTTACATTTTCATTCCCAAGAGAGATGACTCTATCAGCTGTGTTTATTTTCTGTGTGTGCCAAGTGACCTCTTACGTGACATTTTTGTGTACTTATTGTTGTGCCAGACACTGTTGTAGGTACTTGACATCTAACAGGTCATTTAATTTTCACGCAACCCAATGAGGAAGGTATTATTTGTATCTTTATTGTAGGTGTGAGGAAACTGGGGCACAGAGATTAGTAAGTCTTCATAGTCATAACACAGGTAATAACAGGCAGAGCCATCCCGTCCCAGGCAGGGCTTTCCTCCCCATCCAGTACCTTCCCTGGTCCAGTTAGCTGTGGACATGATGGTGTAGTCACATGGCACGAAATATTGCTGCTTAGTCTCCCCATTAGCGGGGGCTGACTTTAGGGCAGTTACTTGGAAATGAGCTGTGAATATTTTTAGGCACTATGGATTAGCTTCCTATAGCTGCTGTAACTTTTTTTTAAGACTTAATTTTTTTAGGGACGCCTGGGTGGCTCAGTGGTTTAGCGCTGCCTTCAGCCCAGGTTGTGATCCTGGAGTCCTCGGATCGAGCCCCATGTCAGGCTCCCTGCATGGAGCCTGCTTCTCCCCCTGCCTGTGTCTCTCCTCTCTCTCTCTCTCTCTCTCTCTCTCATGAATGAATAAATATAATCTTTTTTTTGAAAAAAAAAAAAAAAAAAAACCCTTAATTTTTTTAGGTAATCTCCATACCCAATGTGGGGCTCGAACTCACAACCCCAAGATCAAGAATCGCATGCTCTACCGACTGAGCCAGCCAGGTGTCCCATACACATTGAAAGCGACACGTATTTGTTTCCTCACAGTTCTGGAGGCCAAAGTCTGTAATCAGTGTTACTGGGCCAAAATCACGTTGTTGTCAGGGCCAGGTGCCTTCTGAAGGCTCTCGGGGAGAATCTTTTCCTTGCCTCTTCCAGTTTCTGGTGGCTTTCCATTCCTTGGCTTGTGACTACATCACTCCAGTCTCTGCCTCCAAGGTCACATTGCCTTCTCATCCCCTACGGGCCTTCAGATCTGCCTCTGTGTCGCTTATAAGGGTAGTTGTGATTGCACTAAGGGCACACCCAAATTATCTAGCATAATCTCCCTATCTCAAGACGCTTAATTTAATCACAACTGTGAAGTGCCACATAGGGTGACATTTATAGGTTCCAGGGATCTCTGGGGGCCGTTACTGAGCCACCATGTGCCATAACTGGTAGATATCTCGTATAACACGCACATTGTACTATCTGCCTAGGAAGAGAATAGGGAAATACCTGAGGAAGTCATGTGAGTCGTCACCGTGTAGCAGGCACCTTGCCTGGCCTGCAGCCTAACTGACGTTCTGCCTGCCCCTATGTGGCTGCTCCTGCTGGTTTACCACCACTCATGACTGGTGTCTCGGACCCCTTGACTCATTCGCAGACCAAGAGCAAAGAATGTCCTTCCAATGTTCAAATCATAAATTCCTTTAGAAAATTGCAATGTGCCTTAATTGTGCTAAGGCGGAACAGGGAAAGGAAGTTCTGTCCCACATTTGAGTTGGAGTTTTAAAGGGAATGTAGATGTTGTGGTGTGATGGGGATCACAGTGAGGAAGCTGCAAGGGGAAGCCAGAGGTACCACTGGCTTGCATAGCCCTCTCTTCTCCAGCACACGCTGGCACCTGGAGGATCTTTCACTGAGGCTCTACCACGGAAAGTTTTAGGTTTTGCTTTGATAAAGGGAGGCTTTTCCTTTAGAACAGTGGTTTTTAACCTCTAGGATGTCTCAGAGCCACTTGGATGGCTTATTCAAACAGATTGTCGGGTCTCACCTCCAGAGTTTCTGACTTTATAAATCTAGACTAGAGCCCAATAATTTGTATTTCTAACAGGCTCCCAGATGCTGGTGTTGCCATTTATTTGGGGACCACACTTTGAGGACCAGTCACTCACTGCTTAGAGGGTCATGATGCTTTGTGTTTTACCTTCTTATGGACTATTATTTCAGACATTTCTCTTTTTTTAAAAAAGAGATTTATTTATTTATTCATGAGAGACACACAGAGAGAGGCAGAGACACAGGCAGAGGGAGAAGTAGACTCCCCATGGGGAGCCCGATGCAGGACTCGATCCTGGATCCTGGGATCACGCCCTGAGCCAAAGGCAGACGCTCAACCGCTGAACCACCCAGGTGTTCCTCAAACATTTCTTCTTGATATCAGCTTGGGCTTCACCTTCTCCAGTGAGGCTACTTGAACCTCTAGATTAGGGAGTACCCCTCATCATTGTCTCCTAAGCACCTAGAGGATACCTCCACTGTGGTCATGGTGCCATCTTCCTTCACTTGGTGAAGGCAGCACCTAGCCCCATACCTGCTACTACATACTCAGCCCCTGATAAATATTTTGGAACTGTTTGTTGAACTAACCTGAGTATTCTAGAGCGACCAGTGACTTGTAATCTTAATGCCCATGTCATATTCCACTAATGGTCTCTTGTAGTCTTTGAATATATGGTGATTTTTCAGAAGCCCATGCTCTTGTGGATACGATTCCACTACTTGGTATTATGTTCATCCCCTTTCTTTACTCAGAAATTCCCTCTTTATCCTTCAAGGCTCTACTGAAACATTCTCTCCTCACTGAAGCCTTCTCTGACTCCCTCAGAAATCTGTCTGCCTCCTCCTCTCTACTTATATGGCCCCTCGAATACCTCTCCTTTATAATTCTTTTGAGTTGTATGACAATTATTTGCTTACTTGTTGGACTCCCCCACTGTGAGCTTTTTGAGGCAAGCAACTGAGTCTTAATTTTCTGAGATCATGCATGTGAAATACTCAGCACAATACCTGTCATAATAATGCTAACTTTCTTTATTATTCCTTGTATTCTTCGTGGTTCTACATCTAATACATGGCAGGTACTTAATAACTCTGAAAAGAGTGGATGTAGAATTGAATGGTTATGGTAGTTTGTATGATCATGTCCCGATTTGTTGGACCTAGAGATATTAAAAAAATTTTTTTCCTCTCCATTTCTTTATCCTTTAAAATATTCAGTAGAGATGTTTTTATAAACTTGTTCTTTTTTGTTTTCCTCCCTGAGAGCGTTGAAATTGTGGTATCTTTCAATCAAAAGAGTTAAATTGAGGGTTTTTATTTTCAGGCGTGAGCTTCGACATTTTGGGGTGAAAATCAGCATAGTTGAACCCGGCTACTTCAGGACCGGAATGACACATGTGGCGTGGTGCCTAGAGAGACTAAAGCAAGCCTGGGAAGAAGTCCCCACGCATATTAAGGAAGCCTATGGACAGAAGTTCTTTGATGCTCGTGAGCTTTTTTTTGGATAGGATAATAGATAACCTTGCATGAGAAGGGGAAAAGAGGGTTGGTGAGAATGATTGGCAGGTCCTCTGAGAGCAGAGGTCCTTAAGCAAAACCTTCCCAGGACAGGAGGGGTTTGGGAAAGTCCCAGTGCTCTCATGGTTGTTGGTGATGGCTGCCATGGCTGAGGAAGAGGTTATATAGATAGCCAAGGACCAAGGCTTGTGCTGCTTTGTCACCTGTGGGCCTGGCCACCTGAGCAGGAGGGAGGGATTACATGGTTAGAGGTATGGTACCTCTGGATCTTGTGTGCCCCTCTGTAGTTTGGTGGGGCTGGTGTGGGAGGCCTGCACAACTAAAGTCCAGCCTTTAGTATTGTCTACCCTTTTGGTAACAAAGGGCCCAACCACAAACTCCATGTCTTATTGTAGGAAGAGGAAGGCTGTGTGTGGGCAGAGGGAAGAGGGTGAGGGCTAGCTTTGCAGGGCCTTATTGACTGTGTCCAGAGACTAGACCTCATATGCAGGTCTCAGGAGCTTCATTGGGGTGAGATGGTTCAATTTCTTGTAAGAATGTCATTCTTATGACCTGGAAGAGAAGGCAGTTTGGGAGTGGGTGCAAGGCAGTCGTCTTCATAGAAGTAAGTTAGGCACATTGGTGTGGGGTTCCATCTTGCTGGGAGAAGCAATGCTTTTTCTTCACACAGAGAAGTCAACAACTTGCCAAGGCCAAATGGAGCAGCTCTCCTTTCATAAAGGGACCCTGTGATGGGTAGGGTAGCAGCAGCCTTGTCGCTGGCTTTGAGTGGTATGGTTTATTTATCAGCGAAAAGGAGGTAGACAGAAGTCGAACAGAAGACTCCTGACCTGCAGCACTGTCTTCTGGGCGCATATGGCCCAAGAGGGTCACCATTAGCACAGGGGAGAAAAAGTGGATCAGGAAAAAGCTGGCACAAAACAGTGCCTGAGCTTTTCAGAACTCGCTAGGGAACTGTTCCCAGCATGCCAGGGGCAGCCATAGCTGTAAACTCTTCCCCATCTAAGGTTTTAAACTGTGTATTGGGAATTTTTCCCCCTCTGGATACATACAGTTTGATGATAGAAATTAAGAGGAAAATAGAATTTATTGTAGTGGCTATACATGAAAGTATATATAGATATAAAAAGATATATATATTTCATGACTTAAAAGGAGTTGAAATGTTCATAGAGTTATCATGGATAACTTTACAGTGCTATCCAATAGAAATATAACGAGAGCCGTATATGTAATCTTAAATTTTCTAGTTGCCTCTTCAAAAAAAGGAAACAAGTGAAATTAATTAATTCTAATCCAGTTTATTTAATTGTACATATCCAAAATACTATCATTTCAGTATTTATTATCAATATAAAGTTGTTAAGGTATTTTATATTCTTTTTTCTTATTAGTCTTTGAAAATCGGTGCATATTTTACATTTACAGCATATTTCAACTTGGATGCTAAGTTTTCCTAGGAAATACTTCATCTATAGATTAAGAAAATTTAGAGTTGCCAGCAGTATTATTCATAATATCTCAAAAGCAGAAACTACTTAAATGTCCATCAACTGATGAATGGGTACGCAAAAGACAATAGTCATACAATAGGATATTATTTGGCAATAAAAAGGAATGAAGTACTGATACATGCTACAGCCTGGAAGAGGCTTGAGAACGTTTGGCTTGAGAACGTTTTGCTTAGTGAAAAGAAGCCAGTCCCAAAGGATTACAATGTGTAACTCTATGTATATGAAAGGTCCAGAAAAGGCAATCCACAGAGACAGCAGCAACCCTACAGCTGGGTTGGTGATGCTGATAGGTGTAAGTTTTCTTCTGGGGATAATAAGAATATTCTAAACTTAGATTGTGGTGATGTTGCATAACTCTAAATATACTAAAAGCCATTGATTTCACTTTAAATGGCTGAATTTTGGGATGCCTGGGTGGCTCAGCGGTTGGGCATCTGCCTTTGGCTCAGGGTTTGATCCCGGGATGTGGGATCAAGTTCCGCATTGGGCTCCCTGCAGGGAACCTGCTTCTCCCTCTCTCTGTGTCTCTTATAAATAAATAAATAAATCTTTTTAAAAAAATAAATAAATGGCTGAATTTTATGGTATATTAATTATATCTCAACAAGATTTAAAAACTTTCCAGTTGCAAAGGTAGATTCACATATCTCTGTTATTCCAAAAATACTAAAACGTTTTCCAACAATGGCTTTGAGTTTTATTTATTTTTTTAAATTTTTATTTATTTATGATAGTCACATACACACACACAGAGATTGAGAGAGAGAGAGAGAGAGAGGCAGAGACACAGGCAGAGGGAGAAGCAGGCTCCATGCACCGGGAGCCCGATGTGGGACTCGATCCCAGGTCTCCAGGATTGCGCCCTGGGCCAAAGGCAGGCACCAAACTGCTGCGCCACCCAGGGATCCCCGGCTTTGAGTTTTAAAATTAAAATTTTTAAATTCCATTTTTAGTTATACTAGCTATATTTTAAGTTCAGTAACTACATTTGGCTAGTGGCTGTCACTGGGAAGCATAGATCTAATCAGCCTAATCCTTGTAGAAATAAAATGTAGTTAGACTTCTATGAGCGTATAACAGGATCTTAACACTAAAATGCAAGGATTGGGACGCCTGGGTGGCTCAATTGGTTAAGTGTCTTTTGGTTCAGGTTGTGACCTCAGAGTCCTGGGATGGAGATGTCCTGAGATGGGCTCCCTGTGCTCAGCAGAGAGTCTGCTTCTCCTTCCTCAGCCCCTGTCCCCCACTTATTCTCTCTCTCTCTCTCTCTCTCAGATAAATAAATAAAATCTTAAAAACCCAAAACCACAGGGAGTAAGATCGCTAACCGTCATTTCTCTTTTTGTATACAGATCACAATGGCGTCAAACAAGGGCTCTTGAAATGTAGCACAAACCTGAACCTGGTCACTGACTGCATGGAACATGCTTTGACATCTGTGCATCCCCGCACTCGATATTCAGCTGGTTGGGATTCTCAGTTTTTCTTCATTCCTTTATCTTATTTGCCTACATCACTGGCAGACTACATATTGACGAGATCCTGGCCCAAACCAGCCCAAGCAGTCTAAGAAAACTAGTTTGATGGCTCTTGAAATGAAGAAGAGGAAAGTCTGAAATTGATCATTAGTATCTCAGTAATCCTTATTTGGAATTAACATGTTTATATTCTAGATATCCAAAGCTTTTTCCTTTAGGTAATAAATTTTTACTATTTTAAGCGTTTTTTCATTAGAATATTTCCAAATACATCGTTTTTCTTTGCCTGTTAAACAGAGTGGACTGAAAACAATTGAACTTGTTTTAATATTATATCTTTACAAAAATGAATAGTTTTCCTGTGCAATTATACACTATTGCTTGAGGACTATTGAGAAATATATGGGCCTGTTTATTTGAAATGGATCTGTAGGGATCCCTGGGTGGCGCAGTGGTTTGGCGCTTGCCTTTGGCCCAGGGCGCGATCCTGGAGACCCGGGATCAAATCCCACATCAGGCTCCCGGTGCATGGAGCCTGTTTCTCCCTCTGCCTATGTCTCTGCCTCTCTCTCTGTCTCTCTGTGACTATCATAAATAAATAAAAATAAAAAAAAAATTAAAAAAAAAAAAGAAATGGATCTGTACTATGGTACTTTAAATAAATATTTCATTTATTTAAATGAAATATTTCTGCCTTCTCTCTGTTGCCAGCTATTTTTGAGGATGTTTCTTCTTTGTTTAAAAATAAGTGGTTTTTAATGTTTTTTTGTTTTGTTTTGTTTTTAATGTTTTTAATTAAAATAATATACACAGGGGATCCCTGGGTGGCTCAGCGGTTTGGCACCTGCCTTTGGCCCAGGGCGCTATCCTGGAGTCCGGGGATCGAGTCCTGCATTGGGCTCCTGGCATGGAGCCTGCTTCTCCCTCCTCATGTGTCTCTGCTTCTCTCTCTCTACTGTCTATTGTGAATAAATAAATAAAATCTAAAATATATACACACACATAGTGAAATGTTCAGCTAACATTCAAAAGCTTAAAAAAAAAAAAAGCCAGCAGTTCCCAACCCTTCATTGCTGCTCCTCAGAGGTAAATGCTTTTAACTTTTAGCTACTTCTTCTGGTAGTAATCTCTGTATTTGTAAATAATATACTGTTACTTCTTGATTTATTAAGTTTAGACATTCTCAGTTGATTTCTTGTTAAGGAAAATCCTGTTGATTTTTCCTATTAGCTTATTTATACCACTTTCCTGGCCATTTCCTATATTTCCATATTTTTAATAAAGTTTTATCTTATTTTCAGTCAAATTAATAGTGTTGACTTTGTTAAGTATGTGACTATTGCGTACTGTTTAGTCAAGTATTTTTCCTTTATAGTACCATGATTTTTTTGGTTGTTTTTCTGAGAGTTCCTCATTGCCTTGGTTTTTTACTTGCACTGTTTTTATTTTTTACTTTTGGTTGTCCCAGATGTCAGAACACTATCAGTAGTATTTTTTAGATAGTTAAACAGATTATAGAATTATCTATTCCATTTCAACAGATCCAATACAGGGTCATACTTTGATTTAGTTGTTATCTCCCTGTACTCTCATTTAACCTATAATAGCTTCTTAACTGAAAAAAAAAAAAAAAAAAACCCAAAAAAACAACTTTTATGATACTGATATTTTTGAAGAGTACTAGTTATTTTGTAAAGCATCCCCCCCATTTGGATTGTATGGCCTGTCCTCATGATCAGATTCAGGTTATGCATTTTGGCAAAAATGCCACAGAGGTAATATTGTGTCCCTCTCAGTGCATCATATCAGTGGTCATAGATGTCAGTTTATCTCATTATTGGTGATGTTAAGTTTGAACCCTTGGTTAAAACAGAGGCTGCCAAGTTTCTCCACTATAAAGTTAATTTTTTTCTTTTGTAATTAATAGGTAATTTGTGAGGATATTTTGAGATTATATAAATATCCTGTTCCTCATCAAACTTTTACCTACTAATTTTATAATTATTAATGATTCTTTTTAAAATCAGTTATTACTGTGATGATTACAAATGGTGATTTTTAACTCCCTCATTCCATCTACAACTTGAAATTTCCATCTCCTTTATTTTTTAATTTATTATAAGAATGGACTCATGGATTCTTATTTAATAAGTTATAAGCCATTGCTGTCATTATGTGTTTCATATTTTTAGAATTCTTATACCTGTACAACTTTTTAAAAAATCTACCAGATGGAGTTCAATATTTACGTGTGTGTGTGTGTCTTTAAACAGAAAATATATAGTCAAAGTACTCCTTGCAAACATTAGATTTTTTTCTTCATTCAGTTTATTCTTATTATTTATTCAAAACACAGTTTGGTGTATTTCTTTCCTGTTAGTATTTAATTTACCTTTCTTCCCCCTGCAAGCTCATTGATTTTATTTTTTTAAAGAATTTATTTATTTATTATTTATTTATTTATTTGAGAGAGAGCATGAGTGGAGTGGGGGGAGGGGCAGAGGAAGATGGGGAAGCAGCCTCCCCACTGAACAGGCTCGATCCCAGGACTCTGAGATCATGACCTGAGCTGAAGGCTTAGTGCTTCAGTAACTGAGCCACCCGGCTGCCCTGATTTTATTTTTTGAATATGTAAAACATTAACATGATTCTAAATTCAAACCTGGTTTATATTGAAGGAAATCTCAGACATTATATAGGAACTGTAATATAAAAAGCTATCATTTGCAACAGCAACAAAAAATATAAGGTACCTAGGAATAAATCTAACAGAAGATATGCAATGCCTTCACTTAGGAAATTATAAAATTTTATTGCAAGACATTAAAGAAAGCCTAAGTAAATGTAAAAACATACCATCACTATGAATAGGGAGTCTCAATATCAGAAAAAGATATATCAGTTTCTTTCAAATAACTTATAAATCCAATCCAGTTAAAATTCCAACAGCATTTTATTCAAATTAAAAAGCTGGTTTTCAAATTTAATAGTAAGAGCAAAAAGGTATGCACTACCAAGAGACTTTTGAAGAACAAGATAAAGGAAACTTGCCTCCTCTGAGCATTAGACTTACTATAAAAATAATATAAACAAATAAATGCAAAGCAAAGATAGACCAATAGATGTAAAGAGCTGAAAAAAAAGGGGGGGGGCACCTGGGTGGCTCAGTGATTGAGCATTTGCCTCTGGTTCAGGTCGTGATCCTGGGGTCCTGGGATTGAGTCCTGCATCAGGCTCCCCATAGGGAACCTGCTTCTCCCTCTGCCTCTGCCTCTCTGTGTCTCTCATGAATAAATAAATAAAATCTTAAAAAAAAAAAAAAAAGATGTAAAGAGCTGAGTGGAGGGATTTGGGTTAAAATAGTGGAGTAGTAGGACCCTCTATTTACCTCATCCCTAGAACATAGACAAATATCAAATCATTCTGAATACCCAGGAAATCAATCTCAGGAGTGAGAGAACAAATTGCACAACCAGGAGAAAAGAGGCCACACTGTGGAAGGTCGGAGATGCTGAGACATGATTTGGGGGAGAAAACAATCACTTTTGCTGCAGAGAGAAGGGTGTCCTGATCAGGGAGAGAGGGGAGAGTGACAAAGAGAGAACAGAGCTCAGGGCATTGCACAAGAAAAACACTTCCCCAAAACCACTGATGGGGAAAATGGAAGGGGCTGAGTATTGCAAGTTTTTACAAGCAGCAGAGCTCAAAGACTAAAGTTTTAGAAGTCTGCACATCGCTGGGTGGACCCTGGCAGATATATTGGTACTCCTGTGGAGAAGGATGGGAGAGGCCCAGGAGCGGATGCATGGTTTGAGGATCACCGGAGTTGCACTGGGAAAAACAGTTCTTGGAGTGCATTTGGGAGAGGTGGCTCTGTCTCTCCGGGGGACAAAAGAGCGAGTGCCATTGAGCACTCATTAGCATATGAGTAGAGATGCCAAGGGCAGCTAGCCTGGACACCAGCTTTTTTGCTGCACTTTGCCACAAACTCCAAGCTCTGTGCATTCGTGTGACTGCCCTTCTAGGACAAATTGGCACCAGCTATAGTGCAGTGAGACTCTCCTCCAGAGAATCAGGGAGGGTCCATGCCTCCCTAGCTCCCTAAAATTTGTTTTTTTTTTTTTTAAAGGTTTTATTTATTTGACAGAGAGAGGGAGAAAAAGCACAAGCAAGGGGAGCAGCAGGCAGAGGGAGAGGGAGAAGCAATCTCTCTGCACAGGGAGCCTGATGTGGGCTCAATCCCAGGATGCTGGGATCATGACCTGATCTGAAGGCAGATGCTAACCCCCTGAGCCAGCCCGGTGCCCCAAATTTGGAATTTTGAAACCCAGCCAGTGGACCTGAGATAAAATGCAGGAGCACTGCTCTGTTGGGGGACACAGACAGGGTGAAGGCAGGGATCTGAGGGAAGCCTGGGACACGTGAGGGGAGATGGTTCACTCTTCTGTGAGGGCTTCCTGAACAGCAGGGGTGTGAACTGCCTCCTTTCTCCACCCCATCAGCATAGCACCCACAGTGAGGGCTTGAGCCAATTATACCAAGCTATGCCCCCTTAACTTGGGCAAGGGTGCCTGAGAGAGTAGCAGTGGGTCCTTCCCCCAGAAGACCAGCATAAACCCCCGGGACTCACCAAGTCTACTAGCAGAGTGCTGCCAAACTTAAGCTCTAGGGGAAATAGAATCTAGCCTCTTAACAAGCAAACCCAAGCACACCTAGTTAGAACTTGCCAACATTGGATAAGGTCCAAATACTCAACACTGCAGGCAAGGAGAAAGAAAATCCTAACTTACAAGGGAAGACAAAGTTAGCAGCAGATCTCTCCACAGAAAGTTGGCAGGCCAGAAGACAGTAGCATGATATATTCAATGTGCTGACCGGCAAAAATAGGCAGCCAAAGATACTTTACCCAGCAAGGCTGTCATTCAGAATAAAAAGAGAGATAAAGAGTTTCCCAGACAAACAAAAACTAAAGGAGTCTGTGACCACTAAACCATGCTCATGGATTAGAAGAACAAATATTGTGAAAATGTCTATGCTACCAAGAGCAATCTACACATTCAATGCAATCCCTATCAAAATACCATCAACATTTTCCACAGAAAATACAAAATACAATCCTAAAAATTATATGGAACCAGAAAAGATCCCGAATAGCCAAAGGAATGCTGAAAAAGAAAACCATAGCTGGTGGCATCACAATGCTGGATTTCAAGTTGTCTTACAAACCTGTGATTCAAGACAACATGGTACTGGCACAAAAACAGACACCGAGATCAATGGAACAGAATAGAGAACCCAGAAATGGACCCTCAACTCTATGGTGAACTCATCTTCAACAAAGCAGGAAGGAATATCCAATGGAAAAAAAGACAGTCTCTTCAACAAATGGTATTCGGAAAACTGGATAGCAATGTGCAGAGGAATGAAATTGGACCATTTTCTTATACACAAAAATAAACTCAAAATGGAAGAAAGACCTAAATGTGAGACCGGAAACCATGGAAATCCTCGAGAACAGAGGCAGCAACATTTTTGACCTCAGCCTTAGCAAATTCTTACTAGACATGTCTCTGGAGGCAAAGGAAACAAAATTGAAAATGAATGATTGGGACTTTATTAAGATAAAAAGCTTCTGCACAGTGAAGGAAAGAATCAATAAAACTAAAAGGCAACCAACAGGAGAAGATATTTGCAATGACAGAACTGATAAAAGGTTAGTATTGAAAATATATAAAGAACTTATCAAACTCAACACCCAAAAACCAAATAATCCAGTTAAGAAATGGGGAGAAGACATGAATAGACATTTTCCCAAAGAAGACATACAGATGGCTAACAGATACAAAAAAGATGCTCAACATCACTCATTATCAGGGAAAACAAATCAAAACCACAATGAGATACCACCTCACATTAGTTAGGGTGGTTAAAATTAATAACACAGAAAACAACAGATGTTGGTGAGGATGTGGAGAAAAGGGTGGGAATGTGAACTCTTACACTGTTGGTGGGAATGTGAACTGATGCAGCCACTCTGGAAGACTGTATGGAGGCTCCTCAAAGAGTTAAAAATAGAACTACCTTATGACTCAGGAATTGCACTACTGGGTATTTACCCAAAGGATACAAAAATACTAATTTAGAAGGGGCTCAAGCACCTTGATGTTTACAGCAGCATTATCAACAATAGTCAAATTACAGGGGCAGCTAGCTGGGTGGCTCAGTGGGTTAAGCATCAGCCTTCAACTCAGGTCATGATCCCAAGGTCCTGGGATCCAGCCCTGAGTAGGGCTCCCTGCTCAGCAGGTGGTCTGCTTCTCCCTCTCCTTCTGCCGCTCCTCCTGTTTGTGCTCTCTCTATCAAATAAATAAATAAAAATCTTTAAAAAATAATTTAAAAACCCAAAAATCAAATTATGGAAAGAGCCCAAATGTCCATCAACTGATGAATGGATAAAGAAGGTGTGGTGTATATACACAATGAAATACTATTCAGCCATCAAAAAGAACAAAATCTTGCCATTTGCAGTGATGTGCATGGAGCCAGAGTGTATTACGCTAATTGAAATAACTCAGTCAGAGAAAGACAAATATTTATGATTTCATCCATATGTGGAATTTTAAAAACAAACAGATTAACATAGGGGAAGAGGCAAAAAAGAGAAGGAGGCAAACCATAAGAGACTTAACTATAGAGAACAAACTGAGGGTTGCTGGAGGGGAGGTGGGTAGGGAATGGGCTAAATGGGTGATGAGTATTAAGAAGGGCACTTGTGATGAGCACTGGGTGTTATATGTAAGTGATGAATCACTAAATTCTACTCCTGAAACCAATATTATACTATAGATTAAGTAACTAGAATTTAAACAAAACCTTAAAAAAAAAAGAGCAGATTAGAGAGCTGAGACATGTGGAAGCTTGACACAACAGTATAATAAAAAGGTAGTGGGGAAACAATCTGATAACAAATATTGGAGAATAGTTTTTTTTAAATGGATGATAATAAAATTTGATACCTATTCCATACTACACACAAAAATGAGTTCCAGAGGAATAAATGCCTAAATGTGAAAAGCAAAACTTTCTAATGATCTAAATAAAACATTGAGAGCATATTTATATGTGTAGGCTAGGGAAGACTCTTTAAATAAGATATATACACAAAAACATAGTCGTAAGGAGGTATTAAGTCTGACTGCAATGAAATTAAGGACTTCTCTATATCATAGGCCAAAAGACAAGCCACCAATTGGAGAGATGTATTTGCATCATAGGTAACCACAAATACACCACAAATTTTTAAAATTAAAATTTTTTCCAGTTTTATTGAGAAATAATTCACATACAACACTGTATAAGTTTAAGGTATATCGCATGATGGTTGAATTTACATATAATGTGAGATAATTAACCACAATAGGTTTAGTTAACATCTATCATCTCATATAGATAAAATAAAAAGCAGTCTCCTTGCGTTGAGAACTCTTAAGATCTACTCTCTTAATAACTTTCCTATATATTATACAGCAATATTAGTATCATATTTATATTATAGTCTTAGTAGTTATTTATCTTATAACTGGAAGTTTGTACTTTTTTTCATCCAAGGGAGGATATTTAAATTTTAATTATTTTATTTTATTTTAATTCCAGTATAGTTAATATACAGTGTTAAATTAGTTTCAGGTATATAATACAGTGCTTCAGCAATTCTACATATTACTTAGTGCTCATCAAGATAAATGTACTCTTTTTTAAAAAAGATTTTATTTATTTATTCATGAGAGACACACAGAGACAGGCAGAGACATAGGGAGAGGGAGAAGCAGACTCCTTCCAGGGAGCCTGATGCGGGACTTGATCCCAGGACCCCAGGATCACGCCCTGAGCCGAAGGCAGATGCTCAACCACTGAGCGACCCAGGTGCCCCAAGATAAATGTACTCAGGACTCTTGAGATCCACACTCCAGGCTCCACACTCAACCAGGAGTCTGCTTCTCCTCTTTCTTCCCCTCTGCTCCCCCACCCCCTGCTTATGTACTCTCTCTCTCAAATAAATACATAAATCTTTTTTTTTAAAGATAAATGTAGGGATCCCTGGGTGGCGCAGCGGTTTGGCGCCTGCCTTTGGCCCAGGGCGCGATCCTGGAGACCCGGGATCGAATCCCATGTCAGGCTCCGGGTGCATGGAGCCTGCTTCTCCCTCTGCCTGTGTCTCTGCCTCTCTCTCTCTCTCAGTGACTATCATAAATAAATAAATAATTAAAAAAAATTAAAAAAAAAATAAAGATAAATGTAGGGATACCTGGGTATATATATACATATAAATAAATAATCATATAAATAATAATTATTATATATATATGCAGGCATCCATATATATACATATACCCATATATATATATATATATATAATATTATATATTATATATACATATCTCACAACTTTATCCATTGTTTGTCTTGGCCAATGTCAGTAGTGTTGCTATGAAAATGAGGGCGCAGATACCTTTTGCATTAGTTTTTTTTTTTTGCATTAGTATTTTTATGTCTTTTGGATATATTACCAGAAGTGGAATTACTGGGTCATATGGTAGTTTTATTTTTAATTTTTTTGTGGAGCTTTCATGCTGCTTTTCATAGTGGCTGTACCAACTTACATTCTCACCAATAGGACATAAAAATTCCCTTTTCTCCACATCCATGCTAGCATTTGTTATCTCATATCTTTTTATTTTTATTTTTTTTAATTTTTATTTATTTATGATAGTCACAGAGAGAGAGAGAGAGAGAGGCAGAGACACAGGCAGAGGGAGAAGCAGGCCCCATGCACCGGGAGCCCGATGTGGGATTCGATCCCGGGTCTCCAGGATCGCGCCCTGGGCCAAAGGCAGGCGCCAAACCGCTGCGCCACCCAGGGATCCCCTCTCATATCTTTTTAATGATAGCCATTCTAACAGGTGTGGGGTGATATCTCATTGTGGTTTTAATTTGCATTTCCCTAGTGACTAGAGATATTGAGGATCTTTTCATGTACCTGTTGGCCATTCATGTATCTTCTTTGGAAAAATGCCTATTCCATTCTTTGCCCATCGTTAAAATTGGATTATTTGTTTTTTTTTCTATTGAGTTGAATGAGTTCTTAATATATTTTGGATATTAATTCCTTATCAGATATATGGTTTGCAAAATTTTTTTTCCATTCAGTGGGTTGTCCTTTTGCTTTGTTGATTTTTTTTTTCTGTGCAGATGCTTTTTAGTTCACTTATTTATTTTTTTTTCTGTTGCTTGTGCTTTAGGTGTGACTTCCAAAAAAATCATTTCTAAGACCCATGTCAACAAGCTTTTTCCCTTTGTTTTCTCCTAGGAGTTTCATGGTTTCCATCTTACATTTAAGTCTAATCCATTTCAATTTTATTTTTGTGGGTAGTGTTAGATAAAGGTCCAGTTTCATTCTTTACAAATGAATAGCCAGTTTTCCCAGCACCATTTATTGAAGAAACTGTCTTTTATTCGTTGAATATTCTTGGCTCCCTTGTCAAATATAAGTTGATTGTATATACTAGGGTTTATCTCTGGACTCTTGATTCTTTTTCACTGGTCTAGTTGACTGTTTTTATGTCAGTACCATACTGTTTTCTTTTATTATAATTATTTTTTAAGATTTTGTTTATTTATTTGAGAGAGAGAGAGAGAGAGAGCCCAAGCAAGGAGAGCAGCAGAGGAAGAGGGAGAATCAGGCTCCCTACTGAGTAGAGAGCCCAATGTGGGGTTTGATCCCAGGACCCTGAGATCATGACCTGAGCTGAAGGCAAATGTTAACCTACTGAGCCACCCAGGCATCTCAGTATCTTACTGTTTTAAACCCTATAGCTTTATAGTGTAGTTGAAATCAGAAAGTGTGATGCTTCCTGCTTTGTTTTTCTCAGGATTTATTTGCCATTTTGGGGTCTTTTGTGCTTCCATATATATCACAGAGTTTTACTGTTAAATGGAGAGAATTTGAAATTATAACCAAGAGAAACAGTGATGTGGTACCTGGCTGGTTAAGTTGGTAGAACATGCAACTTGATCTCAGGGTCATGAGTCTGAGTCCCACATTGCGTGTAGAGATTATTAAAAAAGAAAAAGAAAAAGAAACAATGATAGAAAAATGGACAAGGAAAAAAGGTGTGTGTGTGGGGAAGACAAACCAAAAAACAGACTCTTAACTATTGAGAACAGATGGTTACCAGGGGGGAGGTTGTTAGGGGTGATGGGTGAAATAGGTGAAAGAGATTAATAAGAGTACACTTATCTTAATGAACACTGAGTAACACATAGATGGTTGTTGAATCACTGCATTATATACCTGAAACTAATACAACATTGTATGTTAACTAAACTGGAATTAAAAATTAAAAAAAATAAAGAAAGCCAAAATATAATGGATAGATACACTGTTTATGAGTAGGTCAGAAGACTCAATATAATTGTTAATTCTCTAAAAAAAAAAAAAAAGAAAAGAAAAATGAACAGAGGAAATGAAAATCTGAATGACTAATACATATATAAAATATACTCATTTTCACTAGTAACCAGAGAAATGCAAAGTAAAACCACAGAGAGATACAATTCCACATCCACGATACTGCCAAAAATTAAAGTCAGCCAATACCTAGCGGAAAGCTACAGATCAATGGTAGGTTCCACACTCCTGTGCAAGATTAAATTTGTAGAGCCATTTTGGTGAGCAATTTGGGAAATATCTGATAAAGTTGAAATGCAGTTGCCCTATGACTCAACAATTTCACTCCCAGGTACAGATCATAAATATCATACATGCACACAAGAAGATCTGTACAACAAGCTCCATTATTTTATTGTTTGAATTATGATAAACTAGAAACAACTTATCTGTTGATTTACAGGATAAATGGATAAATTGTAGTATGTTCATACAATGGTTAGATGATCTACTTATCATCCATTCATCTATCTATCATCTATCTATCTATCCAACCATCCATCCATCCAACCATCCATCTGATGGTTAACATGAATCCTCATGAGGATTAAGCTACATATATCAATGTAGATAATATTTAAAAACACAATGAGTGACAAAAGTAAGTTGCAGAAGATATGAACAGTAGTATGATATCTTTTGTTTAAAGTGTTAGAACTTGCAGAAAGTGCTCTATATTGCTTATGGACATAAATGTATATAGTAGAAGTACTAGCATGTTTACTACCTGATGGTAATTACCTTTGGGGATTGAGGAATTACTTTTGGGGATTGAAGAAGTGTATATTGGAGATGTCAATTGAAGTAATGTTATATTTCTTAAGCTAGGTGTTAGATATATATAGGTGCAGGCATTAATTAATATTCTTTTTTTTAAAAAAGATTTATTTATTTATTTATTTATTTATTTATTTATTTGAGATTAAGAGAGCATGGCAGGGGGGTGAGGGGCAGAGGGAGAGGGAGAGAGATAATCTCAAGCAGACTCCCACTGAGCCTGGGAACCTGATGCAGGGCTTAATCCCAGGTCCCTAAGATCATGACCTGAGCCAAAATCAAGTGTTGGATGTTCAACTAACTGAGCCACTCAGTCACCCCTAATTAATATTCTTTATACTATTTTGTAGGACACAAATTTTAATAACAAAAATAAAATTTAAAGAAATTATAGTCTGTATAATCTCAAATTATAGGAACTGCATCTTTAAACACCTACTACTATACCTCATGTATAGTAACAGTAAAAAAGTATTTGTTGAATGTAAAAAAAAACCCACATTTTTTTCAATAGAGAGTAATAATTTGAATCTACTTTTCTAGGTTCTCATTTTAGTAGGTATTGTTAAAAATTGTATTGTGGCCAAACACTGTTTCAAAAAAATATGTTCAAGTAGATCATTTACAGAAACTTCTATTTATCCTGTCAGTTGATTTAGTAAAGTGTAGACTGTTTAGAGGGCACCAGCATTACAAAATAGTTTAGTCCTTATAGAGGAAATCAATCAATAAATGTGTCAGTAAAACTTTAGGACCTTTCATCTAGTAGTCATTAAATAAATATTTGTTGAATGACACAAATACAGGAAATATAAAATTATCTTTTTTTCTGATGCTTTGAGGGGAAGGTTTTCTTGAAGAGTTAGCAATTGCAGGAACAAAAATCAACTTAAATTGCTGACTGGATCTCAAAAGAGTGATAGCTCTCTCTGCACGTTTAGGAGTTTTTCCCCCATGAATTACACTATTTTGTACCGTTGGAAGCCTCTAGACATTCATTTAGATGTGCTGTACAGGATAAATAAAACATTAACCTTCCTGTTAGTGAATTGCTTAAACAAAACCTCTAAATAATCAAGTTTTTATCTACATAGAAAGCTGTGTGTAAGATATATTATCAATTAAAAAATATAGAGTAGCATGTATATTATGAAACCTCTTTAAAAATAAATTTATATATGTACATATACATACATGCATGCATGTGAGGGGCAGGTGTATGTGTGTGTGAGAGAGAAATAATCCCGGTTGTTGGTGTTTGTCTCAGAGGCAGGATGGGGATTGATTGAACCTATATTTTCTTTGTTTCTTTTTTTTTTTTTTAAGATTTTATTTATTTATTTGACAGAGAGAGAGAGAAAACACAAGCAGGGGGAGCAGAAGAGGGAGAAGCAGATTGCCTGCTGTGGGGATCAATCCCAGGACCCTGGGATCATGACCTGAACCGAAGGCAGATGCTTGACGGACTGAGCCCCCAAGCACCCTGGACCTATACTTGTACATGTTTGTAATGTTTTAATTTTCTATAATTTATGTTGTGTTTATGATAGGAGATATTTATATTTATATTTCTGGCAGGCTAGAAAACCAGTCTATTAATCAGTGTGATGAGGTTCCTGTTCTTAGGGAATAGGGGAAAGAAAGCACTGGGGTGCCTTCTACTAGGGGTAGATGATAGGATGGGAGTTGGGGACAGCATTACCCAAAGCCTCTGTAATAATTTAAGGGCCAAGTTGACGTTCTTACCACCTGTATAGTTTCTTATTGCCAGAGATAAAGCAGGCAACTCTAGATGTTTTCGTACTTTCACTTCCAGTTAAAGGAATGGTTTTCAGGGTTTTCCTTGACGAGGACTTCTCACCTCCGGTCCAGCAGCAACTAACAGTCTCCCAATGAGGCAGTGCGTCCTTAAGGAAGCCTCAAGTCCTGGCTTAGGGCACTTTGACCCACTGCTTGTGAGAATGTAAATTGCTTCAAGCCTGTTGGGGGCTAGTTTGATTATACATCATTAGAATTTGTAATGTTATGAATACTCTTAAATCCAGCAATTTATTTATTTTTTTAAAAGATTTTAT
Source organism: Vulpes vulpes (assembly GCF_048418805.1). Lineage (NCBI taxonomy): Eukaryota > Metazoa > Chordata > Mammalia > Carnivora > Canidae > Vulpes > Vulpes vulpes. Next base: position 430,207 of record NW_027325812.1, read on the forward strand.
TTATTCATGAGAGACAGAGAGAGAGAGAGAGAGAGAGAGGCAGAGACACAGGCAGAGGGAGAAGCAGGCTCCCCACCAAGCAGGGAACCCGATGTGGGACTCAACCCCAGGACCCTAAGATCATGAACCTGAGTCAGGCAGACACATAACCATTTGAGCCACCCAGGTGCCCCTACATTTGACTTTTAAAAAGGGAACACCTGTGGGGCACCTGGGTAGCTGAGTCGGTTACTTGCCTTTGGCTCAGGTCATGATCTCAGGGTCCTGGGGTTGAGCCCTGCATTAGGCTCCACCCTCAGTGGGGAGTCTGCTTGAGATTCTTTCTTTCTCTTCTGTCTTCTCTGCCCCTCTCCTCACTATCACTCTAAAAAAAAATAAATTAATTAAAAAAGGTTACACGTGTGCATACATATACTCACACAAATAAAGAAAAGTCTAGGGATCCCTGGGTGGCTCAGTGGTTTGGTGCCCGCCTTCGGCCCGGGGGGTGATCCTGGGGTCCCAGGATCGAGTCCCGTGTCAGACTCCCTGCATGGAGCCTGCTTCTCCCTCTGCCTGTGTCTCTGCCTCTCTCTGGGTCTCTCATGAATAAATAAAATCTTAAAAAAAAAAAAAAAAAGGAAAAGTCTAAAAGGTTACACATTTGAGTGTTAACATGGGTTCTGTCCAGTGGGATTACAGATCATTCTTTCTTCATCCTTTGCCTGTCTGCCTTTATTTCTCATTTCCTTCCTTGTTTTATTCCTGTAAGTCATACTTTCTAAATTTTCTACAAAGAGCATTGTAAAAAATAAAAAAGAACCATTGTAAGAGTCTCAGTTCAGGTTGCACCATGTGGATATCCTTATTGCCACTTAACTGTATACTTAAAAATGATTAGAATGGTAAAATTTGTTACGTATGTTTTATCACATAAAAACAAAATAAAATCTCAGTTTAGGTATCACTTCTAAGAACACTTCCCTGACTCTGTTCTCTTCCCCTTAGTCTGAGGCATGGCTTTTCCTCTGGTTGGAGCACAAAACATCAGAGGAACCGCCATCCCAGCGCTCACCACATTGTGACAAATGTGCAGTGTGATGTGGCTGTCTCTTCCCCAGCCTGTAAAATTCTGAAGACTTCAGTTTCCCCTGGATTTAGCTGGTACATGTCACATAGAGGTTTGTTGAGGCAGTGAATAAAAAACAGAAGAACACCACCGGTTTAGTTACCCCCCCTTACATCTATGGTAAATAAAGATTTGGAATTGGATTATGGTTTTAAGTAATATTCCAAAACCTGTACCTTCATACATGCTATCCCTACCCTCTGGGAAGACCTGCTCCAGTGACCTCTCCCTCCTAGGGATTCTGGTGACACTTCATCAACACTGTCACTATTCCTGAGCTGTCTTTTTTTTTACTGTTTTCTCTCCACAGACTTCTCTCTCACAGTGGATTATAACATTCTGGAGGGGTACCAGGTACACAGGGTACTTGGCCCTGGGTCTAGCCAGGTACAAACACGGTAAATATTTGTGGAATGGGTGGATATCAACAATTTTAGAGCACCATTACATCAGTTGAAAAGAATAAACCTTAACATGGCAAAACATATTAAATCTTTGTCTTTGACTCTCCAGATAAGCTGTTCATTTTAAACTCTTAGGAAAGAAGGACAAGGACAAGTGCAGAGTGGCGGGTGTGCACATCTTCAATAGAAAACCCAATGGGACGTTTGAAGATTTTTGACAACATTTCCAATGTTGATTGGAAAAAGAAAAAACCCGTGCAGTGTGTATAATTCCAAATATAGGGTGACTGCATAATCATTGTTGAAACTGGGACATTTTTGGGAATGAAAGTTGATGCTGAAATACTTAAAATTATATAATTTTGTGTTGGTTTGAAACCCTCCCAGGAGCTTCCTGGGTGAAATCTGAAACCACCTCCGTACTCAGAAGGCAGAGAGAGCATCTTCTTTATCCATCATCTACTCTTGGATATTTGGGCTCCTTCCATAATTTAGCCGTTGTAAATAATGCTGCAATAAACATAGGGTGCATATATCTTTTTGAATTCGTGTTTTTGTATTCTTTGGGTAAAATACTCTGCAGTGGAATTAGAACAAAGTATTTACTTTTTTTAAAAATTTTATTTATTCATGAAAGAGAGAGAGAGGCAGAGACACAGGCAGAGGGAGCCCGACGTGGGACCCGATCCCGGGTCTCCAGGATCATGCCCTCGGCTGAAGGCGGCACTAAACCGTTGAGCCACCAGGGCTGCCCCAAAATATTTACTTTTAGCATCAGTTTTGCCACAACACATTTGTAGTTCAGCTCCTCTGTATATAAATTAAAACATTTGTGAAAGTTGACAGAACTTTTACTTTGGTTGGTAAAAGATTCCAGCTTGTTTGGAAGCCATCATTAATGATTTGTGTGCCACAACCGAGGCCAAGTGCATTTCTCCTCCACAAAATTTTAATTTAGTCAAAACATTGTTCTCATTATGACATTGGACTCTATCAACTTTTGTACTTGTAATTATTACCACCAAAAATAATAACTTTATCTTAATGTTGAACTTTTAAGCTGAATTTACAGTTATATTTACAATGTTGCATGTTTTCATCTTTCATAGTTTTGAATTAACTTCAAAAAATTTACTTTCATTTTATTAGTTTGATAAAAAGTCAAAGCATTATTGTAATTTTTTGTTTTTTTATTTTTTTAATTTTTATTTTATTATTTTTTTAAATTTATGATAGTCACAGAGAGAGAGAGAGAGAGGCAGAGACACAGGCAGAGGGAGAAGCAGGCTCCATGTACCGGGAGCCCGACGTGGGATTTGATCCCGGGTCTCCAGGGTCGCGCCCTGGGCCAAAGGCAGGCGCCAAACCGCTGTGCCACCCAGGGATCCCTGCATTATTGTAATTAATTCATCTTCTATTTGAATCACATGATAATACTGACATAAAGTGACATTATTAGCCATTTGTGAAATTCTTCTGCTAATGAGTTGACACATCAACAGCTTTGGCTTCATTTATCACATGTGGACAAGAAAACTTGGAATCAAAACTGTCATTTGTTCGAAATGCAAAGTGATTCTTCACAGAATGATGTGGGAAGGTGTCATCTGCAATTGCAGGTGTTAAGTCTTTGTCTTTGGGTAGAGTCTTCATAAAATAATGGCTAACTTATTTTTTTAAAAAAATTTAGGGATGCCTGAGTGGCTCAGTGGTTGAGCATCTGTCTTTGGCTCAGACCCTGTGATTGAGTCTGGCGTCGGGCTCCCAGAGGGGAGCTTGCTTCTGCCTCTGCCTATGTCTCTGCCTCTCAAGAGACACACAGAGAGAAGCAGAGACATAGGCAGAGGGAGAAGCAGGCTTCTCGCAGGGAGCCCGATGCCAGACTCGATCCCAGGAGCCTGGAACCATGCCCTGAGCTGAAGCCGGATGCTCAACTACTGAGCCACCCAGGCATCCCTATAAATAAACTCTTAAAAGAAATAAAGATTAAAAAGATTTTCTTTTTAAGTAATCTCTACACCCAACATGGGATTCAAACTCACAACCCCAAGATCAAGAGTCTCATATTCTACTGCCTGAGCCAGCCAGGCACCCCTCCAGGTGCTATATTTAAAGAGGAAGAATTAGAAGCTGAGTAGTCAAAAACCAAATGCCCACCACATCCATTATGTTTTTTCATCTGGCTTACTATGGTCTTCTCCATCACAGTTTTATCATCAGTCTCGGTGTCTTCTGTATCCATGATGATGATATAATATCCTAGTTTCACACTTTTTTTTTTCTTTAGAGAGGGAGGGACTGAGAGAGGGGCAAGAGGAGAGAGAGAGAGAGAGAGAATCCCAAGCGGGCTCCGCACTCAGTGCAGAGGTTGGCTCGGGGCTTGATCTCACAACCCTGAAATCATGACCTGAGCCAAAATCAAGAGTCACTTGCTTAACTGACTGAGCCACTCAGGTGTCCCCACACTTTCTCGATCTCTCTAACTTTAGTGACTATTTCTATTTCAGGCAGCCAGGTCATCAATTCAGACTTTTAACGTTCAGAGGCATTTCTTCTCTGAAGCCTCAGTTTGTTTCTTTTACAAGATATTTCCAGGTGTCTCCATTTTCTCTTCCCAAATCCCTTGCTGTGGCCTCATGTACTCTGCAGGTCCCTTGACGCTTTCCTTCACTTCCTTCAATCAATCAACCTGTCCTTGCCTTCACTTTCTTCCCGGGAGAGGACAGACACATGGTCCATTGTAATAGTCAATCTTGCTACTGTAATATTGAGGTTCCAGTCGTACACTGAGTTAGCTTACCGCAGCATCGTCTAAGTCCCTAACCACTTGTCTCCCATTTCCTAGGAGTTCATTTAAACATTCACCATTATTCTCAAGGCTCCAACCCCACAGTCTACTAGTTATACTGAAAATTGAGGAATGAGGAAAGTTAGAAATGAAGAACCTCTCCATTTCCTGTGTTTCCCACTCACTGACCAACATAATTTCCTTCCCTGTAGTTTTATGGGAATAAGCGTCCCTCCTCTTGTTGTAAGGCTAATTCCTTCTCCTGTTCTGTCTCCAATCCCTCCTGCATCTTACTCCCGCAGTTACTCCTTCCCTAGCCTGTGTCCTCAACCTCTCCTGTCCATAGGCTCTTCCTTTAGGCCTAGAGACGCTCTTCCATCTTCCATCTTGAAAAGACTTCTTCTGCACTTTAGCATCTCTTTCTAGATATTGCCCTGTCTTGCTCTTCCCTTTGAATTCAAATTCTTCAAAAAGAGTAGTTTATATTCCACTCTCCACTTCTTTTTTGAAACAAATACTTCAATGACTCCATTTTATTTTATTTATCTTTAAAGATTTTTTAATTTATTTGAGTGAGAGAGATAAAGAGAGCACGAGCTGGGAGGAGAGGAAGAGGCAGGCTACCCTCTGAGCAAGGAGTCCAGCATGGAGCTCGATCCCAGGACTCTGGGATCATGATCTGAGCCGAAGGCAGACACTCAAACAGCTAAGCCACCCAGGTGCCCCCACTCTCCACTTCTTTACCCTGTGGCCTCCTCAGCCTAGTGTAAGTTAGCTCTTTGCCAGCTCCTGTAACTTCCAGATTAAAAAACTAACGGATGCTAGTCAGCTCTGACGTCAACTGACCTCACTATAGTATTCGCCTGTCCCTCTTTCTTGAGGCTTCCTCTTAACACTTCACCTTCCTAAGTCTCCTCTGAGGAGGGCTCCAACCTCTGTGCGAGCCCAGGCTCCTCCACCTCACACCAACCCTCTTCTCTGCACAGAACCAACTCTGTACACTTCTTTATTGAGTTGGAAACTGAACTTCCATTTCTATGCAATTTAGTTATATGAGGAAGAGTGAAGCAATTTGTTACAGCAGTCAAGTTCTTCGGTTCCGCTGGTCTAAGGACACATTCTACTTCTCACGTATTGTAGTCACTTCTCATTAGCCATAGAAGCTGAAATGAGGACATACTATGACCAACAAAGTTTTCCTAAACTTTAATAACCTGACTTACAAATGCTGATTCTAGATGGCTTATATCATGCTTACAGCCCAAGTTAGAAAAGTTTAAAAAGCACAGGGAAAGCTGGGATGCAGGAAGTACAGGATGTAATCATTTTGAAAGCACAAATTGCAGAAGTAAAGCACCCTCATTCGTCATTATTCAGTGTCTGGGTGTACATTTATAATAGTGCCTTTGTTTACTTCTTGCATTGGGCCTCAGGGGGGTTGTGGGGGACGTCAAAAGACATTGTCCCTTGAACATAATAGTTGCTTAATAAATATTCATTGAATGAGACAGCAGAGACAGACACTCAGAGCTTCACAGATATGAAGAGTTGTTCATTGAGATATGCTGCAGGATTTTGGTGTGGGTGGAAGTGGTAACAAAGTGGTGGTTTTATGTGGAAAAGCCAGGGCACAGGGGCCAATGAATATAAAATAGTGCCATGAAAAACTTTTAATGTGATTATGTAACAAAGTTGACGTCTCTTTAGTTTAGACCCAAGGACACCTGATGTCCCCTAAACCTTTTTTATATTCTTTTAGCTTTAATTTTTTAAGTTGGCATCCATGTAACACAAATGAGCTCCTTGGAGCCAGGCAGTGAGGTCACAGAGGCAAGGAGACTCACAGTCTAGACCACACAGGAGGACTGAAGCTTGTTTAAATATGAATGAAAATGCATATAAGGCCTCTAGTGTTTAGCAATAGGTTAGACTTGAGGACTTGTTTTTGTTGATGAACCCAGATATGGTGGTCTTTTGTGCTCTTGCTCGGGTAGCCAGAAACAGTTTCTGCCCCACATAAATCCAAAAGTAGGATTCAGAATCCCAATCTTCCCCCAAAGAATCCATTTACAAAAGAGTAGTGAAGGATCTACTCTTCCTTAGGTTTCATTCAAGATTTTGTAGGGAGAAACTGAAGGGCGTTCACACGCCTCAAAGAAAGCAATTAAATATCCGTAACTGGCTTGATCCCCCAAACTTGACTTCTCTTTTACCTTTATCATGGGGCCTTCTCTCTCTGATGCTCTTCCACCTACACCCAGCCTCTTGACTTCTTCCCATTGCTCTGGGGATTTCCCATGGGAATGTCAAAGTCTCCATCATGCGGATTGATTTAATTTGGTCCTATTTCACCTGTTCCAGGTGTGCAAATCCATGTCTCTCTTGGTGTTCAACAAACAAAAGTTTACTCAGATCTAATCTCCTTATGGGGCCTATATGTCCTATTTTGCCAGTTTTTACTTATATTGCCTCAGCATGATTATTAATATCCCTCTCACACTCTCAAAAATGACTTGGTTTGGATAATAAATTATAAGTTCTAAGTTGTACATAACTTTTCTACCTTGAGTAAGCTAGATCTTTCTATTTTCTCAAATGAGATTGATAATGCTTTATTCTTCTTTAAGTAGGCTCTACTGTCCAACATGGGGCCCAAACTTATGATTCTGAGATCCAGTGTTGCATGCTCCGCTAACTAAGCCACCCAGGTACCCAGATATTGGCAACTCTTTAGATAAAGGACTCAATCTTCTATACATTTGTATCATTTATCTTGGTAGCTACTCAGCAGGTACTTGTCAAATTGGACAATGTGAGTCAAAGTGTATGAGCAGCCTCGTGCAAGGGTGTGTATGGACAGGACTGTCCTTAAAGAGAGTGTTCTTGCTAGGGAACTCTGGTGGGAGATCAGGTTGCTAGAAAAGGTAGGACCTATAGGGGACAGGAACTGTTTGAAGATTAAATGAGATTGTGTGTGTGTGCGTGTGTGTGTGTACACACGTGCATGAATGTAGAGAGATCCTAGTACCATGGCATGAATACCAAGGTATTCAATGAATGTTAGTTTCGTTCTCTCATATTTGTTTCCCACTAGCTTTTTTTCTCATATTTGTATCCCATTAGTTTTTTCTTCTCATATTTGTATCCCACTAGCTTTTTTCTTTTTCTTTTTCTTTTTTTAAAGCTTTATTGAGGGACTCCTGAGTGGCTCAACAGTTGAGTGCCTGCCTCTGGCTCGGAGTGTGATCCCAGAGTTCTGGGATCAAGTCCCACATCAGGCTCCCTGTAGGGAGTCTGCTTCTCCCTCTGACTGTGTCTCTGCCTCTTTCTTTGTGTCTCTCATGAATAAATAAATAAAATCTTTTTAAAAAAACTTTATTGAATTATAATTGAACATAAGATCGTAAGATCTTTAAAGTGGACATCCTGGTGAGTTGATCTATTTCATTAGCTTTTTATGTGACTTTACATTTGCCTAATATTGGGCAGTTTCCAAAATGTTGGTAAAAACATTGTCTAATTTTAAGTCTCAAAAAAAAATAATTTTAAGTCTCAACATCCCTCTGAGGGTGTATTATTATTATTATCCCCATGTTACAGAGGGGATAATAAGATTCAAAATGTAACAACTTTGTTTTCAAATAATCAATGGCTAGATTCTTTAAAAAACAATTTAGAAACTGCATGAACAGCATTCACTCAAATGAAAATAAAGAAAGATAATAATCCAACTAACAAGAGTTCAGTCACCCTAACAAATTAAACCATTTGATTTTTTGCCACGTTTCACTATGCAGACATACTTTTAACATTTTAAGTATAGTGTCAAAACAATGTCCTTTTTTCACTTAATATACTGTCTCTCTACATAATCTTTATATATTTTAATGATTTGAATTTTAATTTGTAATTCATGTAATTCCTAGGAATTGGATATTTAGGCTGTTTAAAAAAATATTTGTTTTGGGGGATGTCTAATTTGACATTAAAGACCATAACTATTTTGATCACAATAATATCTCCTCTCTGGGCATAGAAGCTGTAGCAAATATGACAAACAAATACCTAATAGCTATGTCATATAAATGTCCACATATGCTGGTAGACAAAGCATCAAGACTCCATTAGATAAAAGAGCGCAGAACTGTGTACTGTGGGACAGAAAAGAAACAGATCTACAGAGACGTCAGGCGCCTTTGCCATAACTTAAAGGAGTTTTTCTATCTTCAAATTACCTGTTATGGAGCCTTGAAAATATGCTCCCTGACCTCCTCCCCTCCCAAATTAATACAAAACACAGATCTAAAGTCCCAGTGCTGCTAATTGCAGTAGCATTTACAAACACAAATATATATTTTAAAGATTTCTTTTATTCAGAAAGAGAGAGTGTGTGTGTGTTTATGTGTCTGTGTGTGTGTGTGTGTGTGTGTGTAAAAGCTGGGGGAGGGGCAGAGGGAGAAGGAGAGAGAGAGAAAGAATCCCCAGGCAGACTCCCTCACCCACTCCCCACTGTCCCACCCCTGATCGCAGAGCCCCAACGCAGGCCTTAATCTTAGGACCCTGAGATCTTGACAAGAGCTGGCCGCTTAACCAACTGAGCCCCCCAGGGGCCCCAAACACAAATATTAACTGACAAAATGCATGAAATCCAGCCAAGGAAAGATCTAGCTCAACTTACATAACACATAACACTGACACCTTTTTCCAAATATGATGTACTGACAAATGTATTGAAATAGATTATTTTGACAGTATTAGTCATGGGAGTCACATTGCTCTGGGCAGAGATATCACAAGGCATCATTTAAATTAAAGAGACTCTTTTAATATCAAATATCTATCAGGTTAACATTCAGAATTATTGTTTTCACAAAATGTCAGATCAGTGTAGTTAAGAAACAAAAAAGGAACGGATTTGAGAAATATTCCAAAGCTTCAATGTGATTGAACATAACATCTCCCCTGGGGAAGTGATTGTACTAAAGTACTACTTATGTACAATCTGTTGACTCACCTGCTCAAAGGTACAGGCTGTTCTGGGTTAGCTTGGGCCTGCTTCTATCTGCCTTCCCAGTGGAGCTTAGAGGTCTTTTAGGGCCAACCAGTTCCACCAACCATAACCTTTAGTAGAGCCCGGTCCCGGCTCATATCAGTATCCAGAAACTGAATAGCATGACTTTGCATTAAATGCAAGTAAGAATGAATCAAAGAAGTCTGTGCTGATTGAGATGACTGGGTAATTGAAAAATTCATGATAGAAAAATGACTACTTGGGATGGACTTTGAAGAGGATTGGGATGGACTTTGAAGAGGATAGTGATTATGTCTCTTTGACAAAATTAAAACTTGATGGTGTTAAAAATAAAACCACAGGCTCCAAATGGTGTCACTTATGTTGGGGCCCTATGTCATGAAACCAAGACTTAATACCTAATCTAACTGCAGTTTCAACCATCCCCACTCCAACCCCTAATGTAACCCTTAACCAGCCAGAACTGAATTTTCTGATAGGTACTAGGAGGTAATTGCCTAGCAGACCCTTTGACTCCCCTTAGGAGGGTGACATGCCTAAAGCTATGCATTCCTTGGTAATACATTCCCTTTTTTACATCCCTTCTCTGCTTTTATTTATTTTTTTTAATTTTTTTTTTAAATTTTATTTATTTATGATAGGCACACAGTGAGAGAGAGAGAAGCAGAGACATAGGTAGAGGGAGAAGCAGGCTCCATGCACCGGGAGCCCGACGTGGGATTCGATCCCGGGTCTCCAGGATCACGCCCCGGGCCAAAGGCAGGCGCCAAACCGCTGCGCCACCCAGGGATCCCCCCTTCTCTGCTTTTAAAAACCTTCCATTTTGGGCAGTTCCTTGGAACTCCCCTGTGTTTGCTAGATGGGATGTTGCCTCATTCAAGAATAATTTAATAAAACCAATTAGATCTTCAAACTTACTCGGTTGAATTTTGTTCTTTAACAGTGGAAAATTGGGGAACAATTTGCCTAACCTAGATAATAAAAGCAAAAAGTCATAACCTTTTTTAAAATCTGTTTGTTTAAAAAAAAAAAAATCTGTTTGTTTGTTTAGATGAGCTGGGGGAGGCTGGAAGGATAAGAATGAAATGGGAGAACATGGAAATCTGTATTTGGAACATGGAAAACTGTCCTCAGCCATTAAAAACAATAATATTAATCCTCACTGTTTTTTATTTTTTTTTTTATTTTATTATTTTTATTTTTATTATTATTTTTTTAATCCTCACTGTTTTAACTACATCATATAACTTGACTACTTTTTAGAGAAATTGAATTTTGTCTAGACTATTGGATAATGTCTGGAAAAATAAATAATTTCTCCACATGAAGGCCTTGGATCATCAACTTCCATCTATGCTTTTGATCAAATGCTATTTGGCTGATACATTACAGGAGTGATTTAAGGTGTTTGCCTTTTATTATAGTGCCAGTCATAAGGTTGGTTTATTATTAAGTAAACAAATTAAAAGCTTCCCTGAAAATCTGAGAGAGAAATGTTGAGGAAGGAGTTCATGCCATCTGTGGACCGTTGGTTGCACGATTTACTCTTCTTTTGCAGGTGGAGACATGTGTTTGCCATGAACATGGCAGCTACCAACATGACTCCACTGTCAGAGGAAACACTAAACTCGTAAAACCTTTGTTTCAGCAGCAAAATATATAACCAAAAAGTCAGGAGTGCAAAAAAGTTTTTAATTTGATATAATCCAATATATCTATTCTTTTGTTGCCTGTGCTTTTGGTGTCATACCCAAGAAATCATTGCCAAATCTAATGTCAGGAAGATTTCCCCCTGTTTTTTCTTAAAAGCTAAGAGTTTTATAGCTATATCTCTAAATCTTTTATTCATTTTGAGTTAATTTTTGTATATGGTATAAGGTAAAGATCTACCTTCATTCTTTTGTATGTAGATATTTAGATTTCCCAGCATCATTTGTTGAAAAGACTACCCTTTCCCCTTTAACTGGTTTTAGTGCCTTCATCAAAAGTCATTTGACCATGGGGCTCAGTCAGTTAAGCATCAGCTCTTGATTTCAGCTCAGGTCGTGATCTCAGGGTCCTGGGATGGAGACACCACCCATCACCCCCTCCCTCAGTCTCTGTGCTCAGCAGGGAGTCTGCTTCTCTCCCTCTGTCTTCCTCTGCCTCTGCCCCTCCCCCTGCTTGTGTGAACACGCTCTCTCTCTTTCTCTCAATAAATAAACAAAATCTTAAAAAAATCATCTGACCATATATGCAATGTTTTATTTCTGGACTTTCTATTCCATTCCATTGGTCTATATGTCTATCTTTATACCAATACCACACTATTCAGGTTACCTTAACTTTTAGCAAGTTTTGAAATCAGGAAGTATGAGATCTCCAACTTCAGTTTTTATTAAAATTGTTTTGGCTAGGGGCTCCTGGGTGGCTGAGTGGTTGAGCATCTGCCTTTGGCTCAGGTTGTGGATCGGGTCTGGGATCGAGTCCTGCACTGGGCTCCCTGCAGGGACTGCCTGTGTCTCTGCCTCTCTCTCTCTCTGTGTCTCTCAATTTTATTTATTTATTCACAAGAGACACACACAGAGAGAGGCAGAGACACAGGCAGAGGGAGAAGCAGGCTCCCTGCGGAGAGCCCAACGTGGGACTCAATCCCGGGTCTCCAGTTTCATGCCCTGGGCCAAAGGCAGGCCCTAAACCGCTGAGCCACCCAGGGATCCCCAATAAATAAAATCTTTAAAAAAAAGATTGTTTTGCCTATTCAGGGTCCCTCAAAATTCCAACTGAATTTGGGATGGATATATTTTTTTTAATTCTGTAAAAAAAAATCATTGGGATTTTGATGGAGATTGCACTGATACTACAGATCTCTTTAGGTAGTAATAACATCTTCCAATCCATGAACACTGGATGTCTTTCCTTTTAGTTATGTTCTCTTTAGTTTCTGTCAGTACCATTTTAGTGTATAAGTGTTTTGACTCTCTGCTTAAGTTTGTTTCTAAGTATTTTATTCTTTTTTTTTTAAAAAAAGATTTTATTTCAAATTTATGTATGTATGTATGTATGTATGTATGTATTCAGTGGGGGAACAGAGGGAGAAGGAGAGAGAGACTCAAGCAGACTCTGCTCAGGAGCCTGATGCCAGGCTTCATCTCCTGACCTTGAGATCACAAGCTGAGCCAAGACCAAGAGTCAGATGCCTAACTGACTGTGCCAGTTAAATAAATAAATATTTGTTTATTTTAGAGAGGGAGAGCATGAGCAGGGGGAGGGACAGGAAGAGAGACAAGCAGACTCCCCCTGAGCATGGTACTAAACGTGGGCCTCAAACCCAGGACCCTGAGATCATGACCTTAGCTAAAATCAAGAGTCAGCCACTTAACTGACTGAGCTACCCAGGTACCCCCTAAGTATTTTGTTCTTTCTGATACTACTATAAATGGGGTTGCTTTCCTAATTTCCTTCTTGGGTTATTTATTGTTAGTGTATAGAAACACAACTGATATTTTTTGTGTTGAGCTGTATCCTACGACTTTTCTGAATTTGCACATTAGTGTTAACGGTTTTTTTTTGTGTGTGTGTGGAGAGCCTTTAGGGTTTTCTCCATATAAAATCAGGTCATCTGCGAACAGAGATAATCTTACTTTTTCTTTTCTAATTTGGATGCCTTTTATTTTTTTTGGCTAATTGCTCTGGCTAGAGCTTCCAACACCATGTTGAATAGAAACGGTGCGATTGGGCATCCTTGTCTTGTTCCTGATCTTAGAGGAAAAGCTTTCAGCATTTCACCTCCGAGTATGATGTTCACTGTGGGCTTGTCACATATGGCCTTCATTATGCTGAAGTGATTTCCTTCTATCCCTAGTTTGTTGAGGGGAGAATAATTTTTTTAAAGCGAACTTTTTTTTGAGTACTCATTGTGTCAGATACTATGCGAAGCTCTTCACATGTGATCAGTTAAATTGATGCTTCCCAGGGTCTTTGGGCTAGGAAAGCTATCGTCACTCTTTCAGCGATAAAGAGACAGGCTGAGGGAAGTTTTACAGTTTATCCAATGTCACTGGATAAACTGAGTGAGGAAGTTGGCTCGAGTTTGAATCTGGAACTGTGTTCCTATGTTCTGCTTATGCTACTACTTAAAGTTCTACTCTTTGATGTGTTTCACATACAAATCCAGGGTTTTGTGAATTATTTTTTTTAATAATAAATTTATTTTTTGTTGGAGTTCAATTTGCCAACATACAGAATAACACCCAGTGCTCATCCCGTCAAGTGTCCCCCTCAGTGCCCGTCACCCATTCACCCCCACCCCCCGCCCTCCTCCCCTTCCACCACCCATAGTTCGTTTCCCAGAGTTAGGAGTCTTTATGTTCTGTCTCCCTTTCTGATATTTCCCACACACCTCTTCTCCCTTCCCCTATATTCCCTTTCACTATTATTTATATTCCCCAAATGAATGAGAACATATAATGTTTTTTATATGTTTTGTGAATTCTGAAGGTTTTGTGCATTCTGATGTGTGAGCTGCAGGCTGGGTTGTGCTCTGAGGAAGGCCTGAGTTACCTCAGGGAGAAGCTACACCTCCGTTGGTTAGACCCAATTCTTCCCAGCTCAGCTCTGAGGAGCAAATAATCCGTAGAGCTAGATTTTAGAAATGAATTCACTCAGACTGTGGTAAGCTGACATAAAGAAAGTGTTAGAAGAGATGTGTTAACACATACTTATGAAAGCAAGTAAGAAAAACGCTAAGAAACAAAACAAAAAATGTATCCTCTGGAGCAGGGAGAAAAGTAAGTTTATCTGTGTTCCAGGTCTAATGTGTGAGGAGAGGCAGCAGTACGCTGGGTTACAAGCACAGGCTCGGCAGTGAACGTCTGGATCCTATTCCTGACTTGGCCACTGACTTGCTAGGTGATCTTGACAAGTAACTCGACATCTTTTACCTCAGTTTTCTCATCTACGAAAGAAGAATAATTAGACCGCCTACCTCAGGGGTTTGTTGTGAAAATGTACTGAGTTATTCTTATAAAGCGGTTAGAATTGGCCTGACATGTAGCTCAAGTGTACTAGGTGTTGAGGTACCGGGAAAAGAGATCCATCAAAGCGTGAAGGAGAGGCAGCAAGTGAGCCTGGAAACAATGCTCAATAAATATTGTCCGAACAAATATGTTTGCCACCCCACTCTTGGGGAATTGAGGAGGGAATCTATAGCCTTCAGAGAACTTTTCTCCAAACTCTCCTTTGCCTCTGGGGATGCCTGATCAGCAGCCCTGGAATATCTTATATGTTGTCAGGGTTTGAGAGACCTGTTCTGGAGCTGCCAGGCTCTATGATAACCACATGAATTTCAAAAGGACAACTCTCCCTTCTGAGAGGTGAGGCAAGAGAATGTGAGCCAAGGTAAACCTAGGAGTAACTGTGAATAGTGCCAGCCTGTCCTCGCAACGATGCTCAAGGCAAAGTGCTTGGAAAGAATAGGAAAGGGGAAAACTTAGGGGGCTGGGGAAGAAGTCCACTCAAAGGCATGAGATGGAAATAAATTTCCTTGTCAGGCCTGAAGTATCTTCAGGCCGAAGGAGGCATTAGTGCTACCTTTTCCTGCCCGGTCACACACCTCTCTCAGGGACCCTCCCCCCACTTCTGTGACAGCCATGATGAGCACCATGTGGTTCCCTGGACTCATGAGGGCTTTTTCTTTTCTTTCTTTTCTTTTCTTTCTTTCTTTTTTTTTTTTTAAGATTTTATTTGTTTATTTGAGAGAGAAAGAGCATGTACAGAGGGAGGAGTAGAGGAAGAGGAACAAGCAAACTCTGTGCTAAGTGTGGAGCTCAACGCAGGACTCAATCCCACAACCCTGAGATCACAACCTGAGCTGAAATCAAGAGTTGGGTGCTTAACTGTCTGAGCCACGCAGGCAACTCTGTCATGAGCTCTTTTATTTTTTTTTATTTTTTACTTATTTATTCATAGAGACAGAGAGAGAGAGAGAGAGGCAGAGACACAGGCAGAGGGAGAAGCAGGCATCATACAGAGAGCCTGACGTGGGACTCCATCCAGGGTCTCCAGGATCACGCCCTGGGCTGCAGGCGGCGCTAAACCGCTGTGCCACCGGGGCTGCCCTGTCATGAGCTCTTTTAAACCTTCTTTCCATGTCTTTGCAACAGAGGTTTTCCTCTGCCCAGAATGCCCTTCCTCCCCTTGCCAACTTCTCAGCTTAGAGCCCAAGTCGTTTGTGAATCCTTTCTTGACCTATTGTCCCAAGGGAAATTTTTTTTAAAGATTTTATTTATTTATTCATGAGAGACACACAGAGAGAGGCAGAGACATGGGCAGAGGGGAAAACAGACTCCCTGCAGGGAGCCTGATGTGGGACTCGATCCCGGGTCTCCAGGATCATGATCTGAGCTGAAGGCAGATGCCCAACTGCTGAGCCACCCAGGGGTCCCTGCACCAAGGGAGATTAAGTATCTTTCTCATTGTTTCTCTAAGGACTTGATATGTACATATCTGCATTTTTTTTTTTTTCCAACAAACACTTGTATTCCTCTACGCTAGGCCTTGGGCCAGCGCCTAGGAGAAGTCATGAATCCACCCTCAGGGAGATGATTTTATGATTAATAAGCCAGAGGTCACACAGTATAGTTACCTTCTGAGCCATAGATTCTGTTTTCTGAGCTCAGGGCCCAGCTGGATTCAGACAGTGAGGGCTTGTTGCATAGCTAATTAATCATTGATCTGCTTGTCTCTTCTGTAAGTCATGAACTCAAGTCCATGGGATTCATTTTCCAAATATTCAGCTGAACACCCAGCATTATGGAGCAGCACCGAGCCCAATGCAACAACAATTGGAAGTGTCTGATGTCTGAAGCTCTTGTTTGATGAAACTTTCTCCTAAGATGGTCTATGAAGACGTGTGTATGTATGTCAGAGACTAAGGTCCAGACTGACGGGAGAATGACAGAGCCCAAGCCATCGCATCATGTGGAAGAAGGTGAGAAGATTGAGAGTGTTTAGCAGTGCAAACCACATGTGTGGAAATACTGTCACCACCTCCATTGTACTGATATCCACAAAATATGAGTATAATCTGAGAGGAAAGAGTCCTTAGAGAATTTTGGTAGGATTAATACTTCAGTAATTGTTCTTCTAGAAAATCCTGACAGTCAGAACTTTGGTGAAGGACTGGATGGTTTCTTATTAGGAAAAAACATGAACCCTTTTCACAGGCAGATCTAGGTTCAAATTCCTACTTTGCCACATACTTGGATGGGAAGGACATCACACAATGAATGCACTGAGTTGCTGTGATGAGTAAAGAAAGTGCTTGGAATAATGTTTCTTTCTCCATGAAAACTATGAGTGAAGATTAGACGTAAGATAGTGGCCTCCAAATTCCTTTGGTTATAGACACTAATCGGGTTGACATTTGAGCACCCCTATGTGTATATTTATTTATAATTTATATACATATATTTCTGGAGACTTTTCTATAAGCATGTCACTGGTTACTAGGTACTTTTTTTTTTCAGTTCTAAGGGGGAATATCAAGAGTTGGGTTTTTGAAATGTGAAATTTGAGAAGTCGAGGAGGCAGCTGAAGTAGTTGAGGTTAAGCTGGGGAGAGAGGTGTGAGTCACAGATACAATATGAACTTGGAATTTGTCAAGATATGGTCAGTGCATCAGCTCACTAAGGGAGTGGGTGAAAATACAGATGGAGAAGTCCAAGGACTGAGTACAGGAGTATGGCAACACTGGGAGCTGGAAGGAAGGACAGAGTCACCAATGGAAAAACCAGAGAAGAAGAAGGAAAACCAGGTGAAGTGTGGCATCCTGGATCCCAGGAAACAAAGTATATTAAGGAGGGAGTGATCCACTGTGCCAAATGCTGATAGGTCAAGTAAGATAAAGGACTATTCGATTTATCAATGGTGATTGGTGGCTTTGCCAGGAGCACTTACAGGGGAGCTGTGAGGCAAAGCCTGGTTGGAATAGGTTTAAGAAAAAATGGGGAGAGAGAAACCAGAGACAGTATGCACTCTTTGGAGGAGTGCTCGATATGGGAGGACAAAGAAGTAGGGTGGTTCCCAGTGGGGAAGAGTCAAGAGTTTTCTTTCTTGCTTGTCTTTTGTCTTTTGTTGTTGTTGTTGTTGTTGTTGTTGTTTGTTTGTTTGTTTTGTTTTGGTTTAAGGTGAGAGAAACAACTGTGTTTGTGTGCTGACAGGCTGGCTCAAGTTGGAGAGAATGAAGTGTCATAGGAGGACCTGGGAAGGATTGGCTGACAGACATGTGGAGAGATCACCTCTGGTGACAGAAGACAGGGCGGCATATGTGCTCAAAGATACTGAGACTATGAGGTCCTGGGAGTGGTGGAAATTCTTTGAAAATGCTTCAATTCACTAAGTAAAGCAGGAAGCAAGATCACTCCTTTAAAGTGAGCTAGGGGAGACATTGGTAGTTTGAAAAAAGAGGACAAAGTGTAAAGTACTCGCCTAGGAGTGTGGGAGAGAATGGGCTAGGGCAGGATAATGTGCTAGCTGGGTAGCAGTCAAGGCCCAACAGAAGTTTGTCAATTTTTTTTTTAAAAGACTTTATTTACTTATTTATTTGAGAGAGAGAGAGCGCAAGAGAGCACAAGCAGGGAGAGTGGCCTAGGGAAAGGGAGAAGCAGACTCCCTGTTGAGCAGAGAAACTGATGCAGGGCTCGATCCAGGACCCTGGCATCATGACCTGAGCCAAAGGCAGATACTTAACCAACTGGGCCACCCAGGGGCCCCAGAAGTTTGTCAATTTAAATACATCAGCTTAGCTCTTAGCTGTTCTTCAGCCATGTTCAGCATGTGGAGCAGACACAAGAGTTGGATTCAACTAGAGCTGTGGTTTGGCTGAGTGAGGGCACTTTTCCTGAAGACAGACAAATGAGTTGAGGATAAAGGAAGGAATGATTAAAAAGAATTGTCTAAGTGGAAGTGCGGTTTCTTCCTTTCTGCTGTAGGCTCAAGTGGCTGGTGCTTAAGGTGGGCGAGTTCATGAAAGCCAGGAAGGCGGTGCTGGTCCTGGCTGGATGCCACTCTGGATGCAAACTGGTCATTGTGAAGAACATTGGTGAGGGCACCCCAGACTGTCCCTACAGCCACTCTCTGGTGTCTGGAATTGACCGCTATGCCCCACACAAAGTGACAGCTGCCATGGGCAAGAAGGAAATCGCCAAGAGGTCAAAGATAAAATCTTTGGTGAAAGTTCACAACTACAATCACCTCATGCCCATGAAGTACTCTGTGAATAGCCCCTTGGACAAAACTGACCTCAAACAGGATGTCTTCTGAGACCCTGCCCCTAAACACAAGGCCTGAAGAAAGGCCAAGATCAAGTTCAAGGAGAGGCACAAGACTGGCAAGAACAAACTTCTTCCAGAAGCTGCAGTGTTATATATGTATAACTGTTTTGTTGCAGTCATTAAAAAAAAAAAAAAATTGTTCATGCAATTTAAGCTGGAAAAAGATCAAAGTGAATACATCGTGGTACGGAGCCAGGGAAGAGGCAGTAGACCCAATCTGAATGTATATCCTGGTGGGATCTAAGGAGATTTATTTACTGGAGGGAGTGAGCTGGAAAGATAGGAGTAGGGTTCGTGGGTCAGAGATTGCAGAGGCTTCTCTAGGCCAGGGGGAAGTGATTCCAGGGCTACTGTGTTCGCTGCCAAGAGTGAGGCTGATCCTGTAGGAATCTTGCTGAGCTTGGGAAATTGTGGGAAATCACCACTGCAGGAGGCACATGGCTGGCATGCCCACCCACCCCCCCCCCATCCTTCCCAAAGGTGTCCCAGTTCAGAGTACATTGGTTCTGGACCCAGACAGAGAATAACCATGAGTTGAAACTTAAATAATTGTAATGCTGGTAGATGATTTGCTTTTAAAATAGGTGTTGGGGGCAATGTTCCTAGGGCAGTATGTACCTTGGATCTTCACTTTTCTCTCCAAGAGATGAAGGTCACGTATGTTACCTACATCCGGGGAATTTACAGCTGTGTAATCTGTAACCCTCTCTTGTTTTTAAAATCTCAAACAATCAAACAAACCGGATAATAAAGAAAAGAGGCTTATGTTGTTGATAAGTCTGCCTCCTGCTGTAGATTTGTAATTAAACACTGTAAATTGTGATACCACAACTACTTTTTATTATTTTTTTTTATTTTTTTATTTTAATTTTTTTTTATTTATTTATGATAGTCACAGAGAGAGAGAGAGAGAGGCAGAGACACAGGCAGAGGGAGAAGCAGGCTCCATGCACCGGGAGCCCGACGTGGGATTCGATCCCGGGTCTCCAGGATCGCGCCCTGGGCCAAAGGCAGGCGCCAAACCGCTGCGCCACCCAGGGATCCCAACTACTTTTTATTAACCAATGTCTTGACACTCCAGCAACTGGGTGCAGGTCATGCTATGCTTTCAGAGGCCCCCTTGGAGCATACCTGAATGGGCAGAGAGGACAGACCATTGGCCCTGGAAACGGCGTGGGGGTGTTATGAAGCGACGCTGCAGCTGGGCAGTGAGTCTGGGAAACACTTTGATTTCCACAAAGATGTGGGAGAAAAATAGAAGAGAGAGAAAGAAAAGGAAGTAGGTGAAGCAGAAAGGAACGAGCAGAGGAGGAAGAAGAGAAGGCAAAGAAGGAGGAAGAAGAAACGAAGAAGGAGGCAAAAGAGGATCAGTCAGGATCCTAATCTTCACGTCCAATAGAATCAGCCCATAGCATCCGTCCTCCTCATGACTGACAAGGTGGGGGTTGTCGGGGAGGAAGACCTCCCTCTGCTCTGTGGTCTTTCCAGCTGGACTTTGAACCTAATTGGCATGAGACAGATTAACAGGAGAAAATCAAATTTAAAGTGTATACAGATGGGAATCCAGACAGACATGAAGCTCTGAAGATGATGAAGCAATGGAAGCTCGTATGAGCTTAAACTTAAGGCCTGAGGTCACAAAGGCGTGAAAAGTAGTGAAAAGGTGAAAGGAGATGTTTGCAAAAACAGGATTGTTCTATCAAGCAGCTGAGTTCTTTTGATAAAGGGGGTCTCTGTTAGTACTTCTCTTCCTGGTACAAGCTCTCCCTTCTCTCTCTCTCTCTCTTTTTAATTTTATTTGTCTATTCATGAGAGACACAGAGAGAGAGGCAGAGACACAGGCAGAGGGAGAAGCAGGCTCCATGCAGGGAGCCGGACGTGGGACTCGATTCTGGACTCCAGGATCAGGCCCTGGCTCAACCGCTGAGCCCCCAGGTATCCCATGGCTCTCCCTTTCAATGTAAATTTAAGCAGTGATGGGTTGGGGGCAGAGAGACTTTCCTGCATATGCTGGATTTTTATTACTTTTTTTTTTTCAAAGATTTTATTTATTCATGAGAGATACACAGAGAGAGGCAGAGACACAGGCAGAGGGAGAAGCAGGCTCCATGCAGGGAGCCCGACGTGGGACTCCATCCCAGGTATCCAGGATCACACTCTGGGCTGAAGGTTGCACTAAACCGCTGAGCCACCCAGGCTGCCCGATTTTTATTACTTTTAACTAGAAATAATTTTTATGCCAAAGTGGCATATTTGGGGTATCTCATCCTGTACCCCTCCAAGATGGTCACTGGTGCTCAGATAGAGGATCCCCTCAGCCTGCTTTAATTTTTAAATTAACTGCCCTTCCCTATTTTAATTTTTGAAGAGTTAAAAATTCATAGGCCAGGAGGGCAGCCTCTTGCCAATGTATGGTTTTGGCTCTACACTCTTCCTAACCTCTCACCTGTTACTGAATTTTCTGTTCAAATGGGAAAGGACAAGGGGTCTTGTCCCGGTGTTGTGCCAGCACCAACCTGGGCGGGAGGTATTAGCTGATTGTTCTGTGCTCAGTACCACTGAGGGCTCCTAAGAAAGACCAAAAGATTGTTTATATGTATATTAAACACACACATATTTATGGCAACATTCCTTCTCTCAAAAAGATTACAACTTGCTTGAAATAACAGCCATATTAAGCAAGTACATAAAATGTTAATTGCTAGACTTGAGTATGAGAGTTTTGAACAGGGTTATAGGCTCCAACCATCCCAGAAGTGTCAGAGGAGAAGGTGGCTTTTATAGGACAGACTGTCATCAGCTTTGAAATGACTTCACCTGCCAAGTCTCAAAGGAAGATATTTTACTTTCCTCAAACAGATACAGCCCCCGAGCTAACACTTTCACTTCCTACGTCATGCTTGGGGCCCAGGGCTATTGGGGATGAAAGGCTTGTAGGGTGAGGCAGAGAATATTAATACCCTGTTTTCTTCTCAAGACTGGGAGTGAAAAAAAAAAAAAAAGACTGGGAGTGGAAGGGAGATGCACAGAAGGAAAATGCAAGAGAGCTACAGAGTGAATTGCAAAGAAAGCAAAAGTTTAACCAAGTCCTTGTGTCACTTGCCACAAGTGCTCCCCTGCATCCCCCACATCCTGCTCCTGTCCTTGAGAAAGTAAATATTAACCTGAACTGAGAAAGTAAATTTCTGGCAGAACATTTTTCCAAAGGACATGCTGCAACCGTGGTGTTTTAACAACCCCTTTGTTTGAGCGACTACTGTATTTTTCACTTACTGAGAAACCTTGTTCTCTAAAAGAGCATCGATTATCAAAAACCTTGCTGTTTAAAATTATATCAGTAAAAATGAATATCCCATTCTTATCTCTGAGTCACTTTGACACAGAAGCAGCTTCAATATACAATTCAGATGCAGAGTTTCAGATGACGGGGGCTAGACACAACATTTTGCAGCTATTTTAACTGTATGTTTGACCCTTGAGAAACATGGGTTTGAACTTCATAGTCTACTTATATACAGATTTTAAAAATTTGATAAACACAGTATAGTACTGTAAATGTAATTTCTCTTACGATTTTCTTTACTTTTTTTTTTTCAACATATAACATTTATTTGAACATTTGCTACTCTTAAAATTAAGGGGGAGCACCTTTGGAAAACATTGGCATTTGAAATCAGATCCTTGAATTTGCATAATAGAACCTAGGATTTGATATAGATGCCTGATCTGAACTGATGTCTGGAGGTGGGAAGCTCTGCTTTTTCCTTTACACCACCTGTAAAGTGATTCTTTTCCAGTGGAATTCAAGCCAGACCTTCAACTTGGCAGCTGGAAGTTGGTGTATCAAATGGCCTTGTGGATGTAGCAGGTATCTCCCTGTACCTAGGACTAAATACTCTGAAATTATGATATCCTCATTTGTAGCAGATTCTTTACCCAAGCTGGGAAGAGGCAAAATTGTGAACCCTGGAGAAAAGAGAGTGGTCCCCTCAGTTAATGCAATATTATGTGTGGTATAAGCTTCCAGTTATGGAATAAATAAGTCATGGGAATAAAAAATATAACAGAGGGAATAGAGTCAATGCTATTGTAGTGTGTTGTCAGATGGGAGCTGAAGGTAGCCACACTTGTGGTGAACATAGCATAGTATAGAGATGATAAAGCACTATATTGTACACCTAAAACATTGTGTGTCAACTCTAAAGACTTTTAAAAATGTATTCTGTAGGGTAGTCAGGTTAAGGATATGACATAAGGATATTTTATTTGTAAATATTTATGAACCCATCATAGGATCACTGAATGCTCTAGGTATGAATCTGCTTCCAAGCCCTTTTACTTTGTTGGTCGAATTCACTTCTTGTGGTTATAGGATTGAGATCTTCAGTTTCTGGCTGGCTATCACTCAGGAACCAATCTTTGTTCCCAGACCTGTCTGTGTATGTTCTTTGGAGAAAGTCCTGGAAGCCTCTCTCTGCAGTAATTAATTGTACAGGGCTTACATGGTCTCAGAGCCATCACAGCATCTCAAATACCTATCACTATCGAAGTCTCCTTGACTGCTCTTCTGGCATTTTTTGCACTTCCCTTATGATTTTCTTTTCTTTTTAAAGTTATTATTATTATTTTTAAATTTCATTTATTTATTCCTGAGAGACACACACACAGAGAGAGGCAGAGACACAGGCAGAGGGAGAAGCAGGCTCCATGCAGGGAGCCCGATGTGGGACTGAATCCCGGGTCTTCAGGACTATGACCTGGGCCGAAGGTGGGGCTAAACTGCTGAGCCACCCGGGCTGCCTGATTTTATTTCTTTATACATGAGACACACACACAGAGAGAGGCAGAGGCAGAGGGAGAAGCAGGCCCCCTGTGGGGAGCCTGATGTGGGACTTGATCCCAGGACCCTGAGATAACAACAGTCTGAGCCAAAGGCAGATGCTCAACCACTGACCCACCCAGGTGCCCTTCATTATGATTTTATTAATAACACTTTCTTTTCTCTAGCTTGCTTTATTATAAAAGTACAGCATATAGTGCATATAATATACAAAATATGTGTCAGTTTACTGTTTATGTTATCACTAGTGCTTCCAGGCAACAGTAGGCTATTTACAGTTAAGTTTTTAGGGCATCAAAACTTAGGTGTGAATTTTCAACTATGCAGGGGGTTAGCGTCCCTAAACCCCTATGTTGTTGAAGGGTCAACCTTCTAAGATGACCCTAGGTCCACTTTGCAATTCAGACACGAGATAGACCTCTTTTCACACAGCCCTGCTTGCTTGGAGCCTATTAAAACATTGCTTCACTCCTAAATCCTGTACTAACTCTTATCCTTTGTTTGGTGAGATGAGCCATGGGTCTCCTGGGGTGCAGCCTCCTTCATGGCAATAAGTCAAAAGACCTGACCATGTTGGACTGCAAGTTGGTTCGGACCTCAAGCTGATTGGGCTAGGACACCTTTTAATTTTTTTTTAAAGATTTTATTTTTAAGTAATCTCCACACCCAAGGTGGGGCTCAAACTCACAACCCTGAGATCAAGAGTTGCACTCTCTACACTCTGAGCCAGCCAGGTGTCCCTAGGACACCTTGTAGCTTTAAGACTCTCTCCATGGAGCTCTATCTTTCTCCCCTCAGAGCACTTGTCCAGGATGCCAGCTGGCTCTCAGGCCTGTGCCAGGTTGGTGCAAGGATGAAAGAGTCATGAGAATGTGTAAAATTTGCACGTGGCACTCTTGACTGCAGGCGGTCCTGCTGGGTGTACTCTCTTCTCCTTGGAGGGCATGTCATGACTAGCTTTGGCATTTCTTGCAGGAAACTAACACCTGTCTCTCTCCTCAGTTGATCTTTGATCAAATCCACAACGTGTCTACTAGTTCCTTGGGCTGCCTCACAAATTCTCCTCACAACTCATGAGGAGGAAACACTATGCAGAAAAACAAAACAGGCCTTAGTGATCAAAATATAGCTGTGACTTGATGCCTGATACTAAGACTTTACCAAAGATACTTTTTGAAAATTAAAACTTCTTAAGAATTACCTTGGATTCAGTGGGAATGATTTACACAATGATCTGCCTTCAGGAAAACATAAAATAAAACGATCCGCTCACTAAGGTTAAAGCTGAGATGTCTCCTAGGCATTCAAGTGGAAATGTGGAGGAGGCCATTGGGAACGCGGGTCTGGAGCTCAGCAGAGAGGTATGGGTGAGATGGAAGTATAGCTGCATGGGGTGTTGAGGGCTGAGCCCCGAGGGCACTCTGCATTAAAGATCTGGAGAAAGTTGGGGAGCCAGCAAAGGAAACTGAGAGGAAGCATTGAGATAAGAGGAAATAAGTTCCAAGAGCTTGGTGTCCTGGAAGCCAAGGGACACCAAGTCTATCAAGAAGGAGACAGAGAGAGTGGTCAAATGCTTCTATGTAAAGCAGGGTGAGGACATGAAGTGAACCCTGGCAGTCCAGATGGAGGTCACTGGACACCTCCGTGGAAGCAGTTTGGGAAGAGTGGTGGGTGTGAGTGCATCACAGAAATATTCAATCGAATATGGGAAGAGGGTTTGGAGGCAGTGAGTATGGACAAGTCTAGAGAGGAATTTTGTGGCAACAGGAAAAAGATGTGGTCGTGGCAGTGGTGATGAGGGTGGTGAAAGGATAACAAGAGGGAAAAATAAAAAGTAGTGGAAGCAAGAAAGTGATGATTCAGGAGAGGTGGGAGAGGGTGGGATTGCTGGAGGGATGCTGCAGGGGCCCAGGGGGCTGTGCTCTACTGCATATGCACAGACAGGGCTGCAAGGGTGGCTGGGAGAGCGTGGGAGGACCCTGCTGGGAGTTCTCCTCCAACTGCTCCAGTGTTCCTGTGGTTTGGCCAAGTGAGTAGCGTTAAGGGGATTGGGGCAAGAGTCTCAGGCATGGCCAGTGGGGGAGAGGTCACAGTAACAGATTGGAGAGTGTAGGTGGGGAACAAAGCAAGAGATGAGGGTTAGTGGAAAGGTGGTTGTTGGGTCAGTGGCACTGGAGTCCGGGTGGGCTCAAGATCCTGGGGACAGGGGAGAGCTGGAGTGAGCTGGAAGGAGCTGGGGTGGCTCAGTCCGTGAGGCATCTGGCTCTTGGTTTTCAGCTCAGGTCATGATTTCATGGGTCATGGCATTGAGGACCCCATTGGGCTCGGTTTGCTTGAGATTCTCTTCCTCCAACGCTGCTCCCCCCATTCTCTCTCTCTCTCTCTCTCTCTCTCTCTCTCTCTCACACACACACACACACACACGCGCACACACACTTTCTAAAATAGATCAATAAGTCTTAAAAACAAAATCCCACAAACCCTCTGTTGATTGGAATGTGACCGACCTATAGGGAGTGAGGTCAGAGGTGACCTCAACTCCTTTCGAAAGTATCTTTTCTCAATGTATTTTTGAAGGGAGCCTGGACAACCTCTGCCACTGCAATTTTACTTGTTAAGTAAGAAACTGCTGCATCTCCCCATGACTTGACACATCTCGGTGCTTTCACATGCCTGATTGAGAAATGCTGATGTAGGGCCACATGAGAGTGGACCCACCCAGGTGACAGGGTCCCGTCCCTGGACAGTGACTCGGGCAAAATGTGTCCAGGAAAACAGACCATCATTTGCAAAACTGCACAAAGGGGCAGGGTCTCCATTTCCACATACACCCGCCAGGTCACAACGGCCGGCCTTCTGGGCCCCAGCCTCACTGCCCCGGACCGCCCGAACTCCCTCGCTGCTTAGTGAGGCCAGAGGCCAGGAAACCACCCCCGGGACCGACATTGCCTTTCTTGTAGAATAATGACACCCTTTACCCTCGCCCCTCAGACTCTGGGTGCATGCGTGGGCGTGGGCGTGGGCATGCACGGGCTGCCCTCTGGCACAGCCTATGGCCCGGCCGGCTGGCTGCCCCAGAAAGGCCGTCCCCGCTGAGAGAGCCTTCTGGAAAGGCAGAGGCGAGGGCTGCTGCGGCCCTGCCAGCGCAGAGCTCCGGGGAGTGGCGGCTGCCTGGAGGGCCCAGGCCGCCCAGCCTCTTAGGGGAGCGGGTGTGCAACTAGAATGGGTGTCAAGCTCTTTGAAGACATCTGTCCCCTCCCGGGAGACCTAGAACTGCTCAGGTAACTCTTAGGACCCAGTTAGACGCCCAAGGAGCTCGGAGAGTGCGTGCAACTCGCTTTGCAGAGAAGGTTCGGGCTGCTGGGCTGCGCTTCAAGAGCAAAGTCTCTGACTCAGGGAGGCAGAAAGGGGCAAAGGTGACCCTGGGGCACCGTGGTCCCCAGCGGTCCCCAGCACATCACATTTAGCTCCTGAAGTGTAAGAGGCTTGTTTCAGACACATTGAAGGGGTGAACGCACGCAGGCGGGTCTCCGGGGAGCCAGGAAGGCCTTTCCCCTTCCTCTGTCTTCACTGCAGGAGACAAGGACAAGGGACACTTGGCAGGAGCTGCGCTTCCTGGGGCCTGAGGGCTTGTCAGTGTCTATGGAGATGCTGAGGCAGTAAAGGTGTGTTCACCCCAGGATTTTGACACAAATGGCCGAATAGGACCTTTCTGAGATAAGCGACTGCAGGGAGGCCTGGGTGGCTCAGTCAGTTAGGCGTCTGCCTGCTGGTTTGGGCTCAGGTCCTGATCTCAGGCTCCAGAGGTGGAGCCCTAGGGAGAGGGGGTGGGAGCTCAGCAGGGGCGCCTGCCCCTCCCGCTGCTCACGTGCTCTCTCTCTCTCTCCAAAATGAATCAATACATCTTTTTAAAAAATGAAATAAATGATTACAAAATATATGCCACCTCGTTAACGGTCCATTGTTCGGTAAATCATGTAGGGATTAAGATCTCTCAGGTCTGGGTCCCTGGGTTGCTCAGCATCCTGCTCTTGACTGGGGCTCAGGTCATGGTCTCAAGGTTGTGAGGTGGAGCCTTGAGTCGGGCTCTACACTGGGCATGGAGCCGCCTGGGGATTCTCTCTCTGCTGCCCCATGTCCCTCTGCCCCTCTCCCTCAAAGTAAGTGAATGAAAATAAATACAAAATTTTCTCATGTCAACAGAATTTCTGAGGGTGATGATTGCTACAAAGACATCGCCAACCACTGACTAACATGAATCATGGGTAGTTGTGATGATTTCACTTTGAGTTCCATTAATTTTTCTTTTAATTAAGTAAAGTCTACCTGCAACGTGGGACACCCCCTCATGAACCAAGATCAAGAGTCCCATGCTCTGCTGATTGAGCCAGCCAGGTGCCCCTAGAATCCATTTTTTAAGTAAAACGCTGTTTTGTTTTATTTTTAAAAAAGATTTTATTTATTTGACAGAGAGAGAGAGAGAGAGAGAGAGAGAGAGAGAGAGCACAAGTAGGGGGAGTGGGAGAGGGAGAAGCAGACTCCCCATTGAACGGGGAGCTGGATGTGGGGCTTGATCCCAGGATCCCGGGATCATGACTTGAATCGAAGACAGATGCTAACTAGGGGCCCCTCAGGTACCCCTAAAACTCTATTTTAAAAGAAAACTGGCTGGGGCACCTGGGTGGCTCAGTGGTTGAGCATCTGCCTTTGGTTCACGGCATGATCCCGGGGTCTTGGGATCGAGTCCCGCATCAGGCTCCCTGCATGGAGCCTGCTTCTCCCTCTGCCTGTGTCTCTGCCCCTCTCTCTCTCTGTGTCTTTCATAAATAAAGAAATAAACTCTTTAATAAAATAAAATAAAATAAATAAAATAAAACTGGCTGAAGCAAGGCAGTATCACATGCTCTTTTGGGGGAGCCTCAGTAACCACGAGGCTCAGAGAAAAGATCGAAGCAGTTTCTTGTCTTGAATTTAAGCTAGAAAATGATGCCGCTCTCATCAACTGTGAACAAGCATTGTTGCCAAAGCCCCCAAGGAAGGCCTGGAACTTTGGCCCTAGGAGGGGGCCCAGTGCCTTAATACCAAGTGGTGGGCAAGGGTTGTCTTCCTCTCCAGCTGCAGGAGCCCTTGGGAATGACTGGGGGGAGCCCCGGCGTGGGCAGAGGAAAGGAACTCTGCATTTCCTTCCAGAACTGGGAGTGGGAGGGCCCTGCAAGGTGGAGCGGTAGGCCCTGCAAGGGGGAGGGCTTGAGCGGGACTTGCAGGGAGCAGCAGGCCCCTCAGTGTGGGCACAGTGGGTGGGTGGGGGACAGGCAGTGTGCCCTCCCTGGTCACAGCCTCTGTCGGGGATCCCCGTGCTCCCACTCAGAGCTCTCACCTGGGGGCATCGGGCCGGCCAGGTGAGTGTCAGGTGGGCAGAGAGACTCTGACAGCTGCTATCTGCAGGCTGCCTGTTGCGCCTGTCATTGCTGGGTGCCCTCTTTCTGCTCCCCAAATGGTCCGACCTGGACTCTCTTCTAGGAAACAGGGAAATTTGCTGCTCCCTTGCCAGGGGTCAGGAGCCTGCTAGGGTCACAGGAAGCCGTGTGTGCTATTGGCCTGGGCTTCCTCAGAAAGCCTTCCCGGGACTGATAAGAGGAGAAAACACACAGGGACTCTGAGTCCTGCTGACCAGATTTGGGGCATGATTGGTCTCACTTATTTTCCTAGAATTGTCCCATTTTATATTCATTCATAAATGAATATTTTTATATTCATTTATATATGTGGGCTTTGACTAAGCAATAAAGTCATCCTAGAATGCTTCTTGGATGCAGGAGGTTTTCTGATTTTCATCTTGTGATTGAGAAAGACAGGTTTATACTGTTCTCAGGAAAAGATAACACAATGACGTGGGCAGCACAATGGTTTTCGGCTTGAAGGAAACCAGAGGAATATTTTCACCCTAGATTTTCAGAGGCTACCATGCATGCACCTTAGAGTTTCTACTCCACAGTCATCTCTTTCTTTTCCTTCCTTGCCTTTCTATCCTTTATCTACCTTCCGTTTCCAGGTACATATTCTTGCCTGTTAAACCTATTTCCTCACTGCTAGTAAACTTCCTCCACCCTCCACCTTCCACCCTGAGACATATATATTCCACGCAACCCGATTTTTTTTTTTTTACGGCAGTCCCAAATATATTTACTTCATGAATACTAATGTATATGTGGTTCCTAATGTAAAGACAAACAAAAACCTCAATGTATCTCCATCCTGATTCCTGATACTTTTTATTGGACATGTTATCTGGTAATTCTGAAACCTTGAGGCTCAAGGAGCCTGTATAATGGACAGTCGCCCCCAGGTGCTTCTTTGTCTGTTGCGTGGCCATAGTGATGCTCTCTGTCTTGGGATATCCTGCCAGATATCTGGCTGCTTGGCCCCTTTCCCAGTCTGACAGTTCCTGAAAGCCTGTGTCACAGCTGGTGATGAAGGCATACTGGTCTAGAAGGTGGCTTGCCACCTGCTTCTAGTACCAGGGCAGAAGGAGGTAGAGGCCCATGAGGTCCAGTGAAGCCACATGGCCACGGTCTCTTCGTTACCCCTGAGAAAGAAGGAAGATCTTCTAGACTCACCTAGTTAGAGTTTGGATTTGCCAGCGTTAGAGACACAGATCTCAGGTGCCTACAATTTAACTGGTCATCTGTTCTAGCATCTAGCTATTAAATTTTGTTATTGTGACAGTTGTCAGCATAATTCCTATCTTGTAATACTGGAAGTGATACATGTAAAATGCCTAATTCCTAGGTTCTTTGAGGACTATTTCAAATACAGGAATGCAAACTAATTTCTTTTGGATTATATTGACCATAGAATGTCGTTTTGTGGTCTATTTGGTTTAACAATGATGTTTTTTGTCCACTGATTATTTCTGTTTATGTACAGGATGGCAATGCAGTAGGCAGGAAGAGATTGCTCAACACAAAAAGCCCCAACTTGAAATCTATAGAAATCAAATTGTCTAGTTTTTCATGCAATAAATTGACATTCTCTTCCTTTTTTCCTTTTATATGTAAACAATTTCATAGAAAAAACCTACTTGGAGCAGCCCAGGTGGCTCAGTGGTTTAGTACCGCCTTCAGCTCAGGGTGTGATCCTGGAGTCCTGGGATCGAGTCTCATGTCGGGCTCCCTGCATGGAGCTTGCTTCTCCCTCTGCCTGTGTCTCTGCTTCTCTCTCTCTCTGTCTCTCATGAATAAATAAATAAAATCTTGAAAAAAACCCAACTTAATAGTCATTTAATTCAACCCAATTAAGATTTTTATTTGACTAGAAAATTCTCTTTAATAAATGTAGATTAGTTCCTACATTTTGAAGGCAGCATGGGGGAAGGAAAATGAATAAAATACATACTTTGTAATCCAGATGTATAAAAATAACTATCAATGATTAGAATAAGTTAAATGTTAAGAGAAATGTACATCATTCAAAGGAGTGAAAGAGTAGTTCGTTCGTTTATTTGTTTAATTCTTTGACTACCTTTCATTACCTGGCTTTTCCCAAGTGGGTTATCAGACAGCGCACAGGTCTTTTACACTCCAAACCTTGTGTAGCTCATTACCCAGCTTCATGCCTCCACTTCCATGTCTCGTGGGCACATCAATTCCATTCTTCAAAAAGTACAAAATATACCACACATGCAGACAAGGTGTAGCAAATTTAATTTGTGCAGAATGATTTCTTACTCTTCACCCTCCTGCATATCTATTTCTTCTGAAGTTTCCCCTTCTTAAGAAATGTCACCTCAGGACACCTGGGTGGCTCAGTGGTTGAGTGTCTGCCTCTGACTCAGGTCGTGATCCTGGGGTCCTGGGTTTGAGTCCTACATTGGGCTCCCCACAGGAAGCTTGCTCTCCTGCCTCTCTCTGTGTCTCTCATGAAAAAATAAATGAATTCTCAAAAAAAAAAAAAAAAAAGAAAGAAAGAAATGTTACCTCAATCCATTCCATTGGTAGGAGCCAAAACCCAAGGGGTCATTCCTGCCACATTTCTCTCTCTTGGATTTCTACTCAATCCATCTCTGTGTCCTGTTTATTATGTTTCTGAAATAAATCTGGATTCCCACTACTGCTTTCATCCCTGTGACCATTCATCTGGCCTTCTAACTGGCCCCTGTATCCTACAGTCTGTTCTCCAGCCAGTGATTAAAGTGATCCTGTCAAGTGTAACTCATGTCTTCTTCGGTGGCTTCCCTTTGTCCTCAGCGTAAAACCCTCAGCCTCTCCTCACCCCCGTCTGCCAGCTGGTCCCTGCACCAGTCCCACTGGCCTCTTTCATGCTTAGCTCTTTGCCGTGTTTCCTCCTTCCCATCTACTTGTTTCTCTCTCTACGTTAAGCTGCTTATCTCAATTTTTTTTTAACCTGATTTATCTCCTGCTCATTCCTCAATGGGCAGCTTGTAAGTCACTCCCACACCATAGCCTTTCTGTATTCCCCTTTATAGCAGGCAAATTTCCCCTTATTGCCATTTTTTTTTTTTTTTTTTTATGATAGTCACACAGAGAGAGAGAGAGAGGCAGAGACACAGGCAGAGGGAGAAGCAGGCTCCATGCACCGGGAGCCTGATGTGGGATTCGATCCCGGGTCTCCAGGATCGCGCCCTGGGCCAAAGGCAGGCGCCAAACCGCTGCACCACCCAGGGATCCCCTCCCTTATTGCCAATTAATAAACACTTTATTCTCTTTATATCACATATCACAATTAAACTTGGACATCTGTTTGTGTGATGACTTCTCTTTTTAAATAAAAATATTTGAAACAATTTCAAGCCCACAGAAAAGATGCAGAAATAATACAAATAACTCTAGTATCCCTTCATCCAGATTCCCTTTTAACATTTTACCATATTTGCTTTATTATTCTCTATCTTCCTCCCTCTGGCGGTTTGGGGATAAGCTGAGAGTAATGATGCCCTATTACCCCTAAACACTTCAGTGTATGTTTCCTGAGATAAAGAATCCTTCCACATACCTACAGTAAAACCATCTACTTCAGGAAATTGATATAAAGTCAATACTACCATCTACTTCCCATTCAAATGTTGTCAGTTGTCCTGACAAACTGGCATCGGTGTATATGTGTGTGCATACCTCCAGGACCCAACCCAGGATCATGTGTTGCATCTTGTTGTCATTTCTCTTTGGTTTCTTTCCATCTGTAGTACTTTCTAAGTCTTCTATCTTTCATGTCTTTTAGTTATGAAGAATATACAGCTTTTATTTTGCAGATTATTCTTCAATTTATATTTGCCTAATGTTTCTTTGTGATTAGGTTCACCTTAGGCATTGTTGGCAGAAATGCCACAGAAAATATAAGAAATAGTGAAAGGGACTATAAGGGAAAGAGGGGAAACTGAATGGGGAAAATTAGAGAGGGAGACCAACCATGAGAGACTCCCAACTCTGGGAAACAAACAAAGGGTAGTGGAAGGGGACGTGGGCGGGGGGTGGGGTAAGTGGGGGACGGGCACTGAGGGGGGCACCTGATGGGATGAGCACTGGGGGTTACACTGTATGTTGGCAAATTGGATTTAAATAAAATGATTAATTAATTAAAAAAAGAAATGCCACGGCAGCAATCCTGAGCCCTTAGAGGGTCATATCAGAAAGCACACGATGTGAATTTTTACTATTATGGCGATAGTAACTTTGACCATTTGGTGCTCTGCTTTTCCATTTTCTCAATGGTAAAATTTACTATTTTTCAGGATGCCCGGGGTGGGGGTGGGGGGGTAGCTCTCGGCGGTGGAGCATTTGCCTCCTGCCCAGGGTGTGACCCTGGGGTCTCAGGATCAAGTCCCACGTCGGGCTCCCCGCAGGGAGCCTGCTTCTCCCTCTTCCTGTGTCTGTGCCTCTCTCTCTGTCTCTCATGAATAAATAAAATCTTTTTAAAAATTTACTATTTTTCTCTTTGTAATTAATAAGTATTTTGTAGGAGACACTGGAGGGCATGTAAATACCTGAATTCTCGTCAAATCTTCACCCACTAGTTTTAGTATCCATTTACCATCCTTGTGTGGATTAATTATGATGGTTGCAAAACCGTGATGTTTCTAACATGATCATTTCTTCTGCGCTTACTAGTTGCAACTCTATATTAAAGAAGGGAGAGAATCAGGAAAAACAGAGTCAACGCATACTAAGGCCTGGGCCTTCAGACCCCTTACCTGACCAGTGTCTCTAATTTCCCCAAGTTTGGTAAGGCCTGAGTCCTCTGTAGATAGTAGAGCAGAAGTAAGAGCCCCACCCGGACAGAAAGTAGGAGGGAGAATCAAGTCCTTAGGGAGATGAGCTTGCGCTCAGCCATGGTACCCTGTCTCCTCAGGAAAAGGAGATGACACTGTTGTCTTACTCTGGCAACTACAAATGTGCGCCCTAGACTAGAACCCCCGGCCAGCATCATAGTTCCTAGGTGGTGAAAGAGGGAACAAAGAGGAAGTTGAAGCCCCAGCCCCTCCCCTACCATCTGGCCTAGCAAATCCCTCCCCTCTTCTCTGGGTCTGTCTTGTTCCATTCCTACTCTTCCATTGTATCACAGGAAAATTCTAGTGCAACTTTCTGTCTGTTCCACCTTTAACCAACACATTAGTTGGGTCAACCTTTACCTTCAGGAGAGCTCAGCTTGGATCCTACTAAAGCCATAGCTTTTAAAGGCTTTTAAAGTCTGAAATTCTTCAGGAAGTTATGCTAAATCTCAGGGATTTATACTCTTAGGGTCTCCTCTTGTCAATTGAAGTTTTCCCACATAATGCCTTGCATGAACTCAGCCAAAAGGATTGAATCCTTGAATCCTCAGCCAAAAGGATTCATTTTTACGAAAAAAGAATTAGTGAGCAATGTAGCTTTTACGAACGGTACGGACAATCTTTAAACGTCTCATGGTCTCTCAAACTGCTTGTTCTTTTATATTGATCTTTTCTTCTAGGATTGACTTCCTAATTTCTATACATATGGCAGAAATGCCCATCTTATCCCTACCTGGTCTCTTAGTCCAAGAACTCGGGAGATAATTGACTAGAGGTTCTGAATCCCAATTACAAGTCCTGGGATATAATCTGATAGCCTGATCATGGTCAAGTTTACCACTGGTTCCTTTAGCTGTAGTCAAAGGAGTGGAAACACTGTTCACTCAGCTGGCACTATGAGCAGATTCAGAGTAGGTTGGGAAAAAATCTTTTAAGGGGGTGTTATATGACACAAATCTCTAGTACTTGGGATGTTTTTTCATATAATAATATAAAGCATGCATGTTCTGAACTAATATCCAGTGTTCTAAAAATATATCATTTGTTCCAATTATAAAAGCTATGTATATATTCACTCATTACAGAAATTATGGAAACTAGAGATTAACATAAAGAACAAAATTAAAATAAAAAGAAATCCCACCATTTAGTGATAACCTCTGTTAATGTTGGTTGCATGTTCTTTGGTTTTTCTATCCCTTTGTATACATTTTAGAAATAAAAGGGTAAATATACTGTACATATTAACTTTATGCTATCTTCATCATTTAGCAACTAATCATTTTGTTTCTTGTATATTTCTTTTACATGAGGATATACGGGGTGTATATACGGGGTGTATGTATGTGGTCCCGGCACCATTTGGTAAAAAATATTCTTTCCCCATTTCTCCTTGTTGAATCACCTTTTAATTTTATTGAAAGTATTTTTGGTAATAAGGTTTTAATTTTTATTCAAATCTATAGTTTATTACTTTCATCCCATTTAGATTTTGTGTAATGCTTGGAAAAGCTTTCTGTACCTTAAGGATAATAAGGGACTCCTGGGTGGCTCAGCGGTTGAACTTTTGCCTTCAGCTCAGGGCATGATCCTAGGTCTGGGGATCGAGTCCTGCATCAGGTTCCCTGCTGGGGAGCCTGTTTCTCCCTCTGCCTATATCTCTGCCTCTCTCTGTGTGTATCTCTCATGAATAAATAAATAAAATCTTTTTAAAAAATTTATTTTAGAGAGAGAGCGAGAGCACACGTGTGAGTTGGGGGAGGGGCGGGGGAGAAGGAGAGAGAGTCTCAAACAGACTCCACGCTGAGCATGCCTGACGCTGGGCTCGATCCCATGACCCTGAGATCACAAATCAGAGCTGAAATCAAGAGTCAGATACTTAACCAACTGAGCCACCCCAAGGGGTAAAAATTTAATATATTGTTTAAAGATTTATTTATTTAGTTGAGAGAGAGCATAGGTGTGCATGCACAAGCAGGGGCAGGAGCAGCAGGAGACAATCTCAAGCAGGTGACCCTGAGATCATGGCCTGAGCTGAAAGGTCGCTTAACTGACTGAGCCACATAGGCTCCCCTAAAATTTTAAGCTTGCAGAAACTGTTGCCAAATTACCTTCTTAAAGGCAGCCCGGGTGGCTCAGAGGTTTAACACCGCCTTCGGCCCAGGGTGTGGTCCTGGAGTCCAGGGATCGAGTCCCACGTCGGGCTCCCTGCATGGAGCCTGCTTCTCCCTCTGCCTGTGTCTCTGCCTCTCTCTCTCTCTCTCTCTCTCTCTCTCTCTGTCTCTCATGAATAAATAAATAAAATCTTTTAAAAAAATTACCTTCTTAAAGATTTGTATTAACTTACACCCTTGTAGTTTTTCTCTCATCTATCAACATGAAGTATTTTTATTTTCAAAAATGGGCTTTTTTGAAACCCTGGTAGGTGAAAATGATACCTTAGTATTTAAATTCCTATTTCTTTGACCCCTGATGAGGTCAAACATTCTCCATGTATTTGTTAGGTTATCTGTAATTCCTGTTCATGATTTGTGTCTCTTGTTTTAAGGGAAGACTTACTCATGGTGTTCTAATTAAAGTGTATGAGCTTTTTATATATTCTCTGGATTAAAGATGTTAACCATATCAGCCCTTCGTTGTTACCCCACCCTCCCTGTTCTAAGTCCTGACTCACAGGTGATCACTCATAGACAGACCTCAGCCGGTCAGTACCCTCCCATCCTGGTGCCACCTGCCAAGCAAAACCTCAATTCTGGGTCAACCCATTTGGCCCCCTTCTCTCCTCGACCACCCACTACCAAGTTCTGCTAGACTAAAATTACTGTTTGTGGGGATTGCTGCCACCAAGAGCCCACTGTTCTCAACCTCTATGTAATACTACCCCATCTCTCTAATCAGCTTCCCCCCCATATTCCCAAACAATTGTCCAGATGTTTTCTCCTCCCCTTCTTTCAAACCCTACCATCCACTTTTTTTCTCTTTCAAGAGAAGACCTTGTCTTCGAATTCATGGAGAAATCTGTCCTTGGGTCTGGATCTCCCTCAGTTTCCTTTTCTGTGCCCCCACTAATTTGTCAGCACATCCTTCACGCTTATTGGCTTCTCCACAGAGGAAGGAGCCACAAGATCCCTCTTCTCCCATCATTAGCAGGGCTCAGGTGCCTGAGCCACAAGATCCCTCTTCTCCCATCCCAGCCTCTGAGTCTCCTCAGTGAGCCTGCCTGGTCAATCCTTTCCCCTGGCGTTGGTATCTCTCCCAGCTCCGAGCCCCTGTTCCAGATCATCTCTTCCCTCCTCTGCTCGACCTTTCCCCATCCTTACTACTCCCTCCGAGGGAGTACATCCTTACTACTCCCTCCGAGGTCTCTAGATTATCTTACCTTCTTCCTACCTGACAGGTCTCTGTCCTCTGCCATTCTGCAACTAAATTGTGGCCAAAATTGTATTAAAATGGTAAAATCAGAATAAAAGTCACAACTAATCTAAGAAGAATCACACTGCTCTTTTGGTTTTCAGATGGCGCCATCAGAAGACTCTACATTATCCAACACCTTCTATGAGTCACCTCAGCATTATATGAAGTGGTATTTTTTACAGAATAACTCAGTGGGGTGGACGACATGACACACGTAGGCACTCGACAGATGGGGCTCTAACTCCAGCAAACAAAATCTTTAACTGGGTAAGTTTGAAAGACTTTCTTTTCTTTTTTCTTTAATTCTTTCTCTTTCTTTCTTTTCTTTCTTTTCTTTCTTTTCCTTTCTTTCTTTCTTTTTCTTTTCTTTCTTTCTTTCTTTCTTTCTTTCTTTCTTTCTTTCTTTCTTTCTTTCTCTCTCTCTCTCTCTTTCTTTCTTTCTTTCTTTCTTCTTTCTTTCTTTTTAAAATTTATTCATGAGAGACACAGAGAGCGAGGCATAGACACAGGCAGAGGGAGAAGCAGGCTCCATGCAGGGAACCTAATGCAGGACTCCATCCCAGGACCCAGGGATCACGACCCGAGCCAAAGGCAGACGCTCAACCACTGAGCCACCCAGTCATCCCCTTTATGTTCTTTCTTCACTTGGCACCCTGGGTAAGTGCTCTGAAGGATGAGGATGGAAAACCCCGGTGAGAAGCTGCAGGTAATGGGTCAAAGCTGGACACAGGGAATGGTTTGAATGATACATCATGTGGTCACTATGGTCAAAGCAAATGCAGCAAAAGTACATCCATGAATATGCAATATGTATCACCATTGTTAGGTGGGAGAGCAGGAAAAAGTTAAGATCTGAGACACATTAACATGCAATTAGAAACATTCCTACCAAAACTTTATTATTTTCATACTTTTATAATGATTTCTCTGGTTGTACAGTTGTGGTTACTCTCAACATTGTTTTGCCAGGCAACTTTAGTCTAAGCTAGCATGTCTTTTGGGGGAGGTGAGGATGAGGGCATGTTACCTCCCAGCCTGAGAAAGGGACAGCAGGTCAGAAGCTAGTTATAATACAGCAAAAACTGCTCCGAGTCACTCGAGTGTCTTCCTGTGGGCATGGACTGTTGAGAACCTTAAAAGTCGTGGCCTCTGACTGTATAATTAATATCTACTGACTGCATGGGATTTTACTAAATGCAAGGGAAGCATACATGGAGATGACTGGTTTAACTCTAGGACAGGAGATCTGGGAGCTTCACACAGGAGCTGAGCTAAAGCCTGAAAAGGCAGGCGAGAAGGTGCAAGGTGTTCCAGGCAGAGGGAACAGCCTGTGTAAAGGCACAGTGGATGTAAAAGGGCTCAGGTGCCTGAGGACCCAGAGGCGCTCCACCTGGCCCCAGGGTTAAGGTGGGTTAATGTGAGAGACACCAAACTGAAAGAAGAAAGAAGCAGCCCTAAAATCTCCCTCCACCTGAAGCATCTTCACTTCTAGTAAGAGATCTAGTGTCTTGGTTTGGATCATATTACACTGCCCATATGCAGCTGTCTTTGTCTTACTAAAATGACCAACGCATATGATTGAGCTAATAACTAGTCTATTTGCGCTCTCCTTGGGCATCGTCTCCAGCTACTACGGGATTCATACTGTCACCTTCCCAGACTTCATGTTGATGTGCCTCATTATCTTCGAGATGGCAGGATGGAATTATTAGACAGACACACATCATTCTCGTAATACTTTTCTTCTTTGTGTTTCAGAGGGGAGCTGGTCCTCTGGTCTTCATGTTCATGTCGGAGACAGAGGAAACCAAGAATGTCCATCCTTTGCCCTGACCATATATAGGACATATGCAAGGAGACTGCAGTCAGTGTCCTTGGTGGTGGAGGAGAGCTTTGGAGACATAACTGGAAGGTTATAAAATTGCCCTCAAGACCATCAGAGCAAGGAGGTAAATTCATTAATCTCATAAACCCTCCTGAGCACCTACCCTGTGCCAGGCATGGTTCTCAGTTTGCCCAGTGTGCTTCTTGCTGAGTGCCTACTTCTCCCTCATCCCAGTTAGCTCTCTGCCACCCACCGAGTTCCTTTACCTATGAGCCCTACAAGGGAGAGGGTTATGACTTTTTATACATGAGGACACTACAGGGAGGGAAATTGAGTTAATCGCCCGATGCTCCAAAAGGCAGGAAAGTAGGATTATAAACCAGGGCATCCTGCCCAAGAGCCCCCTCTGCATTGCAAGGTGCTTCCTTTCACACACTCTGCAGCCGCCTGGTCCAAAATCAGAACTGGTGTGAAGGGGAAATTCCTGGCTTTAGCAGTTTTCAGAGGAAAAAAATACCCTGCTTGGTTTCATGGTGTTTTCTGTTGCTTACGTCCATATCCCTGTGTTGACATATTTTGCCCAATTTTCCTTTGTGTTTTCTCCTCTTATCAGTCCCGGGAAGGCTTTCTGAGGAAGCCCAGGCCAATAGCACACACGGCTTCCTGTGACCCTAGCAGGCTCCTGACCCCTGGCAAGGGAGCAGCAAATTTCCCTGTTTCCTAGAAGAGAGTCCAGGTCGGACCATTTGGGGAGCAGAAAGAGGGCACCCAGCAATGACAGGCGCAACAGGCAGCCTGCAGATAGCAGCTGTCAGAGTCTCTCTGCCCACCTGACACTCACCTGGCCGGCCCGATGCCCCCAGGTGAGAGCTCTGAGTGGGAGCACGGGGATCCCCGACAGAGGCTGTGACCAGGGAGGGCACACTGCCTGTCCCCCACCCACCCACTGTGCCCACACTGAGGGGCCTGCTGCTCCCTGCAAGTCCCGCTCAAGCCCTCCCCCTTGCAGGGCCTACCGCTCCACCTTGCAGGGCCCTCCCACTCCCAGTTCTGGAAGGAAATGCAGAGTTCCTTTCCTCTGCCCACGCCGGGGCTCCCCCTAGTCATTCCCAAGGGCTCCTGCAGCTGGAGAGGAAGACAACCCTTGCCCACCACTTGGTATTAAGGCACTGGGCCCCCTCCTAGGGCCAAAGTTCCAGGCCTTCCTTGGGGGCTTTGGCAACAATGCTTGTTCACAGTTGATGAGAGCGGCATCATTTTCTAGCTTAAATTCAAGACAAGAAACTGCTTCGATCTTTTCTCTGAGCCTCGTGGTTACTGAGGCTCCCCCAAAAGAGCATGTGATACTGCCTTGCTTCAGCCAGTTTTATTTTATTTATTTTATTTTATTTTATTAAAGAGTTTATTTCTTTATTTATGAAAGACACAGAGAGAGAGAGGGGCAGAGACACAGGCAGAGGGAGAAGCAGGCTCCATGCAGGGAGCCTGATGCGGGACTCGATCCCAAGACCCCGGGATCATGCCGTGAACCAAAGGCAGATGCTCAACCACTGAGCCACCCAGGTGCCCCAGCCAGTTTTCTTTTAAAATAGAGTTTTAGGGGTACCTGAGGGGCCCCTAGTTAGCATCTGTCTTCGATTCAAGTCATGATCCCGGGATCCTGGGATCAAGCCCCACATCCAGCTCCCCGTTCAATGGGGAGTCTGCTTCTCCCTCTCCCACTCCCCCTACTTGTGCTCTCTCTCTCTCTCTCTCTCTCTCTCTCTCTCTCTAATAAATAAAATCTTTTTTAAAAATAAAACAAAACAGCGTTTTACTTAAAAAATGGATTCTAGGGGCACCTGGCTGGCTCAATCAGCAGAGCATGGGACTCTTGATCTTGGTTCATGAGGGGGTGTCCCACGTTGCAGGTAGACTTTACTTAATTAAAAGAAAAATTAATGGAACTCAAAGTGAAATCATCACAACTACCCATGATTCATGTTAGTCAGTGGTTGGCGATGTCTTTGTAGCAATCATCACCCTCAGAAATTCTGTTGACATGAGAAAATTTTGTATTTATTTTCATTCACTTACTTTGAGGGAGAGGGGCAGAGGGACATGGGGCAGCAGAGAGAGAATCCCCAGGCGGCTCCATGCCCAGTGTAGAGCCCGACTCAAGGCTCCACCTCACAACCTTGAGACCATGACCTGAGCCCCAGTCAAGAGCAGGATGCTGAGCAACCCAGGGACCCAGACCTGAGAGATCTTAATCCCTACATGATTTACCGAACAATGGACCGTTAACGAGGTGGCATATATTTTGTAATCATTTATTTCATTTTTTAAAAAGATGTATTGATTCATTTTGGAGAGAGAGAGAGAGCACGTGAGCAGCGGGAGGGGCAGGCGCCCCTGCTGAGC
Source organism: Vulpes vulpes (assembly GCF_048418805.1). Lineage (NCBI taxonomy): Eukaryota > Metazoa > Chordata > Mammalia > Carnivora > Canidae > Vulpes > Vulpes vulpes. Next base: position 471,620 of record NW_027325812.1, read on the forward strand.
TCCCACCCCCTCTCCCTAGGGCTCCACCTCTGGAGCCTGAGATCAGGACCTGAGCCCAAACCAGCAGGCAGACGCCTAACTGACTGAGCCACCCAGGCCTCCCTGCAGTCGCTTATCTCAGAAAGGTCCTATTCGGCCATTTGTGTCAAAATCCTGGGGTGAACACACCTTTACTGCCTCAGCATCTCCATAGACACTGACAAGCCCTCAGGCCCCAGGAAGCGCAGCTCCTGCCAAGTGTCCCTTGTCCTTGTCTCCTGCAGTGAAGACAGAGGAAGGGGAAAGGCCTTCCTGGCTCCCCGGAGACCTGCCTGCGTGCGTTCACCCCTTCAATGTGTCTGAAACAAGCCTCTTACACTTCAGGAGCTAAATGTGATGTGCTGGGGACCGCTGGGGACCACGGTGCCCCAGGGTCACCTTTGCCCCTTTCTGCCTCCCTGAGTCAGAGACTTTGCTCTTGAAGCGCAGCCCAGCAGCCCGAACCTTCTCTGCAAAGCGAGTTGCACGCACTCTCCGAGCTCCTTGGGCGTCTAACTGGGTCCTAAGAGTTACCTGAGCAGTTCTAGGTCTCCCGGGAGGGGACAGATGTCTTCAAAGAGCTTGACACCCATTCTAGTTGCACACCTGCTCCCCTAAGAGGCTGGGCGGCCTGGGCCCTCCAGGCAGCCGCCACTCCCCGGAGCTCTGCGCTGGCAGGGCCGCAGCAGCCCTCGCCTCTGCCTTTCCAGAAGGCTCTCTCAGCGGGGACGGCCTTTCTGGGGCAGCCAGCCGGCCGGGCCATAGGCTGTGCCAGAGGGCAGCCCGTGCATGCCCACGCCCACGCCCACGCATGCACCCAGAGTCTGAGGGGCGAGGGTAAAGGGTGTCATTATTCTACAAGAAAGGCAATGTCGGTCCCGGGGGTGGTTTCCTGGCCTCTGGCCTCACTAAGCAGCGAGGGAGTTCGGGCGGTCCGGGGCAGTGAGGCTGGGGCCCAGAAGGCCGGCCGTTGTGACCTGGCGGGTGTATGTGGAAATGGAGACCCTGCCCCTTTGTGCAGTTTTGCAAATGATGGTCTGTTTTCCTGGACACATTTTGCCCGAGTCACTGTCCAGGGACGGGACCCTGTCACCTGGGTGGGTCCACTCTCATGTGGCCCTACATCAGCATTTCTCAATCAGGCATGTGAAAGCACCGAGATGTGTCAAGTCATGGGGAGATGCAGCAGTTTCTTACTTAACAAGTAAAATTGCAGCGGCAGAGGTTGTCCAGGCTCCCTTCAAAAATGCATTGAGAAAAAACAAAAACAGAAAAAAACAACCACTTTGGTGCTCTTATCCAGCAACCCAAGATGTTGAAAGAAGAGAAAGAGGAAGAAGGTAGCCCTGGCCCCTGCTGCTGTGAAGGAGCAGGAGACCAAGAAGATGATCAGTCCCCTGTTTGAGAAAAGGCCCAAGAATTTTGGCATCATACAGAACATCCAGCCCCAAAGGAGCGTCACCCACCTGTCAAACGGCTCTGACACATCCAGCTGCAGTGGCAAAGGGCTATTCTCTATAAATGTCTGAAAGTGCCTCCCGGGCCTGACCGGTTCACCCAGGCCTTGGACCCCCAAACAGCTATTCCACTGCCTAAGCCGGCCTGCACGTACGGACCAGTGACAAAGCAAGAGAAGAGCTTGTTAGCCCAGGCTGAGAAGAGAGCTGAGGCCAAAGGTGATTTCCCCACTCTGAGGCCGCCTGTCCCTAGATCTGGGGTTAACACTGTCACCACATTGGTGGAAAACAAGAGAGCTCAGGTGGCAGTGATTGCACATGCTGTGGCTCCCCTGAGCTGGTTGTCTTCCTGCCTGCCCTGTGTAGGAAGATGGGGGTTCCCTGCTGGATTATCAAGGGACGGCCAGGCTGGGACGTCTGATCAGAGGAAGAGCTGCACCACTGTTGCCTTCACACACATGTTAACTCGGAAGACAAAGGAGTCTGGCAAAGCTGGTGGAAACCATCAGGACCAATGACAATGACAGATGCCCTGGGTCTGAAGTCGGTGGCTCTCATTGCCAAGCTGGAAAAGGTAAAGGCTAAAGAACTGCTCACCAAACTGGGCTAATTGGATGCTGTTGAATTTTCTGTACATAAAAGTAATAAAGTTCACTTTCAGCCAGTGTCAATTGGCAAAAAAGCAAACACAAACAAAAACTTTGGAAAGGAGTTGAGATCACCTATGACCTTTCTATAGGTCACTCGCATTCCAATAGAGGTTTTATTATATTTTTTAAGATGTATTGATCTAGGGGATCCCTGGGTGGCTCAGCGGTTTAGCACCGCCTTCAGCCCAGGGCGTGATCCTGGAGACCCGCGATTGACTCTCAGGTCGGGTTCCCTCCATGGAGCCTGCTGCTCCCTCTGCCTGTATCTCTGCTTCTCTCTCTGTGTGTCTCTCATGGATAAATAAATAAAATCTTAAAAAAAAAGATTTATTGATCTATTTTAGAAGATAGAGTATGTGTGAATGGAGGGAGGGGTAGAGGGAGAGAGAGAGGGAGTCTCAAGCAGGCTGAGCTGAACATGGGGCTCGATCCCAGGACCTGTGAGATCATGACCTCAGCTGAAACCAAAAGCCAGATGCTTAACCAACTGAGCCACCCAGGCGCCCCAGAAGCCAAGAGATCTTATATGTGACTGAGTTCAATGGCTCTTTGGAGGGGATAGTTGGGAAATTAGAATCTGAGAATCACAAAAATTATTATTCAAGGTCCCTGGTCAGTGGCAATAAGAGTAAGGCTCTTGTATGAATAATGCCTTATCATTTACTAGGTGCTTTCAGATAGTTTCCCATGGGCTTTTTGACAACCACCCAGTGGGGGAAACAAGCCAGATGTTCTCTCTGAGGAGGAAGTTAGCCCACTGACCTGGTCAGGAGCTCCTGCCATCCTGTAAAGCATCCAATAGGGGGCGCCCGCGGGGCGCGTTGAGCGGCTGCCTTCTGCTCAGGTCTGGCCGGCCCCGCCCATCCTCCCAGGCCCTTCTCCCTCTGATCTCTGCTCAGCCGGGAGTCTGCTTCTCCCTCTCCTTCTGCCTTTTGCCTCCTGCTGGTGGTCTTTCTCCCATGAGCTCTCTCAAATAAATTTTCAAAATCTTAAAACAAAAACAAAACCAGCCAATTGTTGTCCCGCTTCATTCCACACTTCCTCTCAGTGGGCAAGACCCATTCATTGCCCAGTTCATTGCCTGTCCAGGGAATGGCCAAAGCTAGCAATCTGAGAAGAGTCACCCAGCTCTGAGTGCCTTCCTATGACCTTCCCCTTGGAGGACTTTGTATTATCGAAGGAGATAAGCTCGATCAGCTGATATCCTCAGATACTGTGGACCTTGGACCAGGTGCCCTTACAGTTTTATAGTTTTGATTTAATAAGGCAACCCTCCCCCTCTCCTTCTCAAATTTGTCCTTTTATTTTTAAAAAGATTTTAATTAATTTATTTATGGGGGATGGAGCAAGGGAGAAGCAGAGGGAGAGGGACAAGCAGATGCCATGCTGAGTGTGGAGCCAGATGCAGGGTTGGATCCTACAGTCATGATCTAAGCCAAAATCAAGGATCAGATGCTCAACTGACTGAGCCACCCAGGCACCCCCAGATTTGTTCTTTTAAATCACTAGTTCTGGGACGCCTGGGTGGCTCAACGGTTGAGCCTCTGCCTTTGGCTCAGGGCGTGATCTGGGGTCTGGGATCGAGTCCCACATCGGGCTCCTTGCAGGGAGGCTGTTTCTCTTTCTGCCTATGTCTCTGCCTGTCTCTGTGTGTCTCTCATGAATAAATAAATAAAATCTCTAAAAAGATATCAATCAATCAATCAGTAGTTCTTCAGTGGGTGTTATATACAACTGATGAGTCACTGGGCTCTATCTCTGAAACTAATAATACACTATATATTCATTAATCTAATTTAAATAAAGTCTCATCCATCCATCAATCAGTAGTACTTTTTTAAATCTAAATTCAATTTGCCAACATATAGTGTAACACCCAATGCTCATCCCCTCAAAATCAGTAGTTGTTAAGGAAGTAATTTTGCTCACCAAGGGACGTTTGGCACTGTCCAGAGGCATTTTTGGTTGTCACAGGAGAGGAAGTGGCCTACTGGTATTTGGTGGGTTAGAGGCAACAGGCGCTGCAAAAATCCTATGATATACAGGATAGCCTCCTACAACAAAGAATTATCTGGCCCAAAATGTCAATTGTGGCAAGGCTGAAAAAACGTTGCAGATTAACTTTATTATCAATTTGTCAAGATCTAAAATAATTCAAACTTGAATTCTGAATAGGATTGCATTAACTTTGTTTGTTCACTTTGGCAGAATGATAATTGTGTGTCTTCCTAGCCAGAGATACTCAGCTCTGCAGTAACTCAATACATAGCTCCTTAAAAATCACTGTACTAAAAAAAAAAAAAAATCACTGTAACTATGCAAAAGTACATGGTGCAATCCACAGGGCTATTGGGAAATGGGTTTAGGGACAACACTGAAAATCTTTTTCAAAACACATTTCTTAGAAAGAGGAATCTAACAAAAACAATAACACAGTTTAACACATGTGGAATGGCTAGGAAATACATAAATACTGCAATAAATATGGCACCTCACCTTGAGAAAGACGTGAAGTTTGCCCGTAGAAGAATTGTAGCTTGTGAGTTATTGTAAGTGGTGGAAAGAGGATTATCTGAAATATGATGGAAACACCACATCTAGCAGCAGATGCGGAGGAGTGTGGCTCATTGCCCTTGGTTTGGCATTGAGGTTAAACAATATAGTTAAGCCATCTTTCCTAACCTGGGACTTTGGAATATAGGTTCTTTGAGGCATGCATTTATAATAAATAGCTGTTTCATAGAAATCGAACTTTTGATCCAATGTATAAACTTGGTCTCCAATTAACTTCTGTATTAGTGCTGGAAATACTTTTGTGGCTTTCTCATCTGCATTTTTGGTTTTGTCAGACAATTGACTGGAAGTTGTAGTGGGATTTGAACCCACTAAACCAGCCACTTGGAAGAGCCATTTCTGCAGGATTTTGTGATTTTTAATTTAATTATCTATTTAGTTCTTAATAGAAAATGCTTTCTCTTTGATTATTGGAAAGGTATTCATGACTGTTGTTTGTGAGCATGTGTTCGTGTGTATCCTACGCAGCTGGGTTCCACTGGATGCAGTTTCTGTGTTCACCTACTGTTTCTGGGTTTCTGGCACAGGACATTGTGCATTAGCAAATGAATATTTTGGATTTTGTTTTAATTATCCTATAACATATTAATCTCATTGAAATAAATTCACATTTTCAAAACAAGTGTTCATAGCAGAACGGACTGTATTTTCTTTTTTATAAAAGTGAAATTATTTTTAAATGAAGTGTATTTTATGTTGATTATAAATTATGTATGAAATTTTGTATGTGTATTACAAAAAACACAAAATACAGAATAGTCGTGAAGAAAAAAATAATCTACAATTCTACTAGCAAGAGGTAATTATGATTTTTTAATTTTTATATATATTTTTTTAATTTGGGGATATAGGGATGCCTGGGTGGCTCAGTGGTTGGGTGGCTGCCTTCGGCTCAGGTCGTGATCCTAGGATCCAGGATTGAGTGCCACATCTGGCTCCTACGAAGAGCCTGCTTCTCCCTCTGCCTATGTCTGTCTGTCTGTCTGTCTCTGTGTTTCTCATGAATAAATAAATAAATCTTTAAAAAAATTTTTGGAATATGTTTTATTTATTTACCTTTTAAAAAATAATTTTCTACACCCACCATGGGGCTTGAACTCACAACCCTGAGATGGAGTGCCACATGCTCTACTGACTGAGCCAGCCAGGTTCCCTGAGATAATTATAATTTAAATTTTGATATATTCCTTCCAGATTTCCTTATAATGCTTATGTTTATGTAGTTGAACTCATACTGTATACACAGGTTTATATCCTGCTGTTTTTCAGTTAACAGAAGCAATTCTCTATTTTAATATTTATTTTTTCATGCCATGAATTTAATAGCTGTATAATAATCTGTTAATAAGTAATACTTTTTTTTTTAAGAGGGCAAGTACAAGGGATAGAAGGATGGGCAGAGGGAGAAGACGAGAGAATCTTAAGCACACTTCACACCCAGTGTGACCCCAATGTGGAGGCAGATTTCATGATTCTGAGATCATGACAAGAGTCTAGCGTTCAATGGACTGAGCCACTCAGGCATCTCTAAGTATTTGTTTTAAAGTACTGTAGACTGGGACCCCTGAGGCCCCAGTGGTTGAGCATCTGCCTTTGGCTCAGGGCATGATCTGGGGTCCTGGGACCCAGTCCCTTATCGATCCCCATAGGGAACCTGCTTCTCCTTCTGCCTCTCTCTGTTTTTCTCTAATGAATAAATAAGTAAAATCATCAAAAATAATAATAATAAAGTACTGTAGACCATTTAGGTAATTACCAACTTTTCACTACATACATAATGGTTCAATGAATATTTTTGTGCAATTGTATATTTTGTCCATTTGTATATTTTTAAAGTTTGGATTACAGAAAGTGAAAATGCTGAGGCAAATGGTAAAACATGAAGGATCTTGATGAGTGTTCTCAAAATATTTTTTTAAAGGATTGTACTAATTTACACTGCCTGTTGAGTTTAATTACACCAGTTTACCTCTGATTCATTGGCATTTAATTAAAGATATTAATCTCTATGGGCCTTTACTTTTCTCTTAGCCCTTCCCTGACCAGTTGAAGCCAGACCCAAAAGCTCTATCATTCTGCAAATCCTCAGCAAAAATATTTCACATCCTGGAGCCACTTGCCAAGGAAAACCCCAATTCCAATTTAACCCATTGGCCCTCTTCTATACCACAATCCCCACTGCTGAGCTCTGAGAGAGGAATATTGTATGTGGACGTCAATGTCATTGAAAGTTCCTAGTAGGGACCTCAGTTGTACAATACTACCTCTTGTGCCTAGTCAGGCTCCTATCATATTCCCAAACACCAGTTTCTAATGTTCACTCTCCTTCCTTCCTCTCAACTCCACCACCCATTTCTCTTCTCTTTTAGGAGACAATTTGCCTTCTAATTCACTGAGAAATCAAAACCATTGGTTTGGATCTCTGTTTCCCTCCCCATATCCCACCACTTGTTAGCAGCTCCTCACACTTACTGGCTTCCCATAGAAGGAGGGAACAATAGGTTCCCTCTTCTATCCCCGGGCATGGAACCCAACTTTTCAGGCTCCTTAGTGACCCTGATTAATTCTCCCCTCCTTCATTGATACTGCCTCGTTCTTCTAATCTCCTATTTCAAATCCCCTCCTCTATCCCTTGTCATTCTCCATTTCCACTCTCCACCCCCCAAGGTCTTTATTATATAGATTGTTTTATGCTTTTTCCACTAATTTCTTCTCTTCCTCCTACCAGGCAGATCTATGTCCTTCTTTGCCCAGTTTGCAGGAATACATTGTTGTGGTAATAGGTTGACTTGATATTTCTGTAAAACAATTTGACAATAAATAACAAGGCTAAAACATGGCCCCTTGGCCGCTCCTTTGTCAGATAAACACCATTCCCATCAAAGCCTTGCTCTTTGGGGCACCTGGTGGCTCAGTGGTTGAGCATTTCCTTACTTCCTGGCTTTTCTGTACTTTCCAGCATCAGCCCTGAAATCAGTATCTTGTTTCTTTTTGGTGGAAAATCGTATTTAGAGCCAGGATCTGGGTGCCAGGTGCGTTATGGTTGTTGGGATGTTGCTGCTCCCAGGGCCCCACGGTGAGAGAATTAGGGAACATAGGCATATGTTCACATATACACACAAACATACTCATTTGAAAATTCTATCATCTATCTATCTATCTATCTATCTATCTATCTATCATCTATCACCATCATCTATCACCTATCTACCACCTATTGAAAAACTTGATTTCACTCAGATACCTTCAATTATAGTCCAACATCTCAGAGTTCATTCTAGTTTTCTCCTTTTCCATATTTCTCACCCTCTTCTCAGTGAGAACTCTCATTTTCATTTTCCTTAGTAGATTTTACTTGAGCAAATTCCTTGTATACAACGAAATTTCCCTTTGTCCCTTCCCATCCCTCTTTGGGCTCCAATATTTCACACCAGACAGCCTTCTTTTAACGATCCCCTTTTTAACTAGTTTGGGTCCTGCCATTTCTTTCTGGCCACTGTGGCTCCTGCAGTATACCACCACCACCACCTAGTGTGCATGCTTACCTTGCTTTAGGACTAAATTATTCAGGGATGGGCTGGTGCAGAATAGGAAAAGTGAAACTTGCTTTTAAAAATTGTTATCTTAGGGGTGCCTGGGTGGCTCAGTTGGTTAAGCATCTGCTTTTAGCTCAGGTCATGATTCCAGGGTCCTGGGATGAAGGCCCACGTTGGGCTCCCTGCTAAGCGGGGAACCTGCTTCTCCGTCTGCCTGCTACTCCCTGTGCATGTGCTCACTCACTCTCACTCTCTGTCAAATAAAGAAAGAAGCATCTTTTTAAAAATAAAAATAAAATTGTTATTTTATTACTAATTTTAAAATCACAACTACATCTACATTGATATGCTTTAAAATGGAACATTGCAGAAAAAAATCAAAGGCTCTTTGGATCATCACCCCTAATTTTGCTCTGCTACCTCTGTCTCCAGAAGTAACCCACTATTATTAGTTGGATGTGTATCCTCCTAAACTTAAAAAAAAATAGTTTTACATTCATGCATACGTTCCTCAAGAAAAAAATATGTTAATCTTTTACATTTTCTTTTCTCTATTTTAAGAAAAGCCACTGAGACCTTGAACAAGGCTTACCAGGAGCATTAGTCAGGCCTCTTTGTTTGCCAGTGACAGAAATCCAACTCAGAGAGTGTAGGCAACAATAAAATGTATTGGCTGATATAATTGGGAAATTCAAGGTACAAGGACACTGGGCAAATAGCCAGGACACAGACCAAGTAATCATGGGCATCTAGGCCAGCAGGAATCAATGCAACTCCACCCAGAGCAGTGGGAGTGAAAAAGCAGTAGTAGCAAGATATCCACATACTGACAACATACAATCACATGGAAAGAGGATATGATAAACATTTATTAAGAAGAGATTTTGCAAATTCTAGTTAGTATCCCACAGAACAAGTTTTTGGTTTGCTGAATAAGGCTACCTCATTGTGCAATTCTAGGTGCACATTGAAAGGTTGGATTCCCAGGAACATTCCAACGCAGATAGTAGAGAAACCACAGATGAAACCCTAAAGATCTTGGCACACAAGATTTTGTGTTTTGTTGTATTTTGTTCAAAGAAAAAACATTTATGATGCTGATACCTGACTTTCCTAAATTATACTGACATATCTTAGACTTTCTAATTTTTGTTAATATCTTTCTAAGTTGTAAATCTTGGTGCCAGCAAATCATTGGATCGCTTAAAAATATCCCTGGTTTGACGCCTGGATGGCTCAGCAGATGGGCACTTGCCTTCAGCTCAGGTCATGATCCCAGGATTCAGGATCAAGTCCAGCATCCGGCTCCCTGCATGGAGCCTGCTTCTCCCTCTGCCTGTGTCTCTGCCCCCCGCCCCCCTCAGTCTGTGTCTCTCATTAACAAATAAATAAATCTTGAAAAAAATCCCTGGTTAAGTCTTCCTTTTAAAAAATTTTATTTGGGGATACCTGGGTGGCTCAGCAGTTTAGTGCCTCCCTTCAGCTCGGGTTGTGATCCTGGAGTCCCGGGATCGAGTCCCACATCAGGCTCCTCACAGGGAGCCTGCTTCTCCCTCTGCCTGTGTCTCTGCCTCTCTCTGTGTCTCTCATGAATAAATAAATAAAATCAAAATTAAAAAATAAATAATAAATTAAAATTTTTTTCTTTTGGTACAGGAGAATTAATCCATTTGCATTGAATGCTCTATTTGAGAGACATTTTTACTGCCTTCCATTCTTATGGTGGTTTGCTCTCTCCATTCATTATGTAATTTCTATATGGACTTAGAACTCATTTTTCCTTTCACACAATTATAAAGCAGGCTTGTCTGAACCATGTATTTTTCCATGTCAATTTCAAACATTTAAAAATAGTCATAATATTTTTTCTAAGCAACCTTTGAACTTATTTCTGGAAATGATAAAGCACAGAGGTACCTTGGCAAGCTAGCCTCCCAGCCAACCGGCATCCTCTCTTGCCAATTGCAGCCTGGTAGACAGTGTGTCTGGGCGGCTCACAGGCTCGGCTCTGGGCGCAACCTCTCTGCCAAGTGCTTTGGCAGTGAACGCTCATCCCTCTCCTGCTGGTATTTCAGAGTCTTGTTTTTACTTTTGTTTCTTTTGGTGTCATATCCAAGAAATTGTGGCCAAGACGAATGTCAAGGAGCTTTTCCCTTATCTTTTTATTGAGGAATTTTAAGGTTTCAGGTCTCACATATATGTCTTTAATACATTTCAGGTTAATTTCTGTGAATGGTATAAGTCAGAAGGAGTCCAATTTTATTCTTTTGCACGTGAATATCTAGTTTTCCCAACACCACTTATTGAAGAAACTATACTTTTGCCATTAACTATTCTTGGTTCCCTGTCAAATATTTGGCTATTTATGTATGAATTTATTTCTGGACTCTCAATTCTGTTCCATTGATCTATATGTTGGTTTTGATTACTCTACCTTTATTAACAGTAGTTCTTATTTTCTCACTCCACAATATAGCAAACATTCCCATGAATAACAGTGGCTCCTACCCTCCAAAGGGCCTATGTATTTCATTACACTATTACTAATTATGGCAGGACAATCATGAATCAGTACTATTCCAGGCACACTGGGACGTGTGGGCAGCCTAATTACAGCAATGATCTTCAACTGGGGAAAGGGGTTTATCTCCTAAAAGAGTGTGTATGCCAGAAAAGCCAGAGGTATAAATATCAGTTAGGACCTGAGTAGAAAAATAGAAACCACTGCAGTTATTTTATTTTATTTGTTTAAAGATTTTATTTATTTATTCATGAGAGACACAGAGCAAGAGAGGCAGAGGCAGAGACACAGGCAGAGGGAGAGGCAGGCTCCTTGGGGAGCACAATGCAGGACTTGATCCTGGGACCCCAGGATCACGCCCTGAGCCGGAGGCAGATGCTCAACCACTGAGCCTCCCAGACACCCCATTAAAAGAGAGAATTTAACATACAGAATTGTTAACCAGTGATTGAGAGATGGAAAAGATGAAAGGGAACACTGAAATTTTCTGGAGGTGGAATTGCCTCTCCCAGGGCTGGGAAAGAAAAGATCTTGGGATAAATGTGGAGCTTCATGCTCCTAAGGAGAGACTCCCAAGGAGCTGGAACTCAGTTGCTGGGGGATGGGGCACTGGCTGGGTGGTGCTGGTGTAGTTGGAGCTCTGACGAGGTCTCTGCAGCCCAACTGGCTGGTAGTGGTATCTTGGAAGGGGATAATCATGCCTATTTAGGGAGTGTAGGAAAGGATGACGACCTACAGGCAAGTATTGCTGAAGTCAAGAGTTGATGGCACAGTGCAGACTAGTTGCTAGGTGGCACTGACAGGAACAGAAAGCAAACAGAAAGGAACAAACCCTTCACCCCTCCAGCCTCCTAACCTCCCTCCAGAGCCTCTATTTGATGACCCCAACAGGGAGAGCTGGCAAAGAGAAATACGGTTTGCAGAGTTCCAGGTACAGCAACATAAAGCATAGCACAGAAGTGTAGAAGCCTAGAGAAAGTAACTCATCACCAGCACGTTCCATCCCTTTAGCTACTGAGCATCCACTCAATCCTTCTATGTATATTGAGCTTCTTTCTTTCTCTTTCTTTCTTTCTTTCTTTCTTTCTTTCTTATTTATTTATTTATTTATTTATTTATTTATTTATTTGACAGAGAGAGATAGAGAGAGCACAGGCAGGGAGAACAACAGGCAGAGGGAAAGGAAGAAGCAGGCTCCCCTCCAAGCAGGGAGCCCAAAGAGGGTTCGATCCCAGGACCCTGATATCATGACCTGAGCTGAAGGCAGATGCTTAACCTACTGAGCCACCCAGGTGCCCCTATACTGAGCTTCTATAAAAGAGCAAAACAACTTTATGCCTTGGATGACAAGATACAACTTCCTTTGTACAAATGAAGACATCCTCCTCTCTCTCCCTTAACACAAAGCCCTAACACTTACTGTATCCATCCCTGGGTGACAGACAGGTAGCCTTCTCTGGAAGAAAGTGCCCCTTCACCCCTATGCTATCTATACCTTGTTAGAGTGAGGACTCAACTCACTTTCCATCTTCCAAGAGAGAGAAAAGGATTCCATTTTGAACAGGGTTGTCTCTGAAAAATAGCTTCGCTATGCTTCAGGTGCTAGTGCACAGTGACTATTCCACTCAGATAAGGCTATGTTGACCAAACTTCGGCTTTTCTAGTTAGACACCCTGTCCTGAGAAAGCATTCCCTCCTTCTCTGGAACTTGTCCAGTGGAACTCCCCAACAGCTAATGATCTGACCCCAGGTAGCTCTTTAAAGTAGCTACTGCAGAGTGCACAGGAATCCAAGGAAACCTGGTCTCTGTCTGGTGCCACTCTCCTCCATCTCATCACGCCTGGTCCAGCACCCCTCTGACATCCCTTGAACAAGGCCTTCTGCTGGTGTCCTTTGCCTCATCTAGTAGGCTGCGCACTGGCATCGTCTTTTGACTGAACACTCCCGCACGGAGCACCAGCCCTGGCACTCTCCTGCAAATGGCATGGTTCTCTCTCTGTTTACGTAATGTCCACCTGCTCAGGTAAAAACCCCTCTTGCCGGGCTCAGCGCAGGACTCTTCCAGCTGAGTCCGACACTGACAACGTCCCTACGTAGTTTCACAGTGATACTTCTATCCACACACTCCCCCTGCTTGCATTCCCAGACTGATTCTATGCAAGTGCTTTGCTCTTCACCACAGCCATGGTTTGCAGTAAGTCATGTCAGCCAGGGGACTCTTATGATTTCTGCCCCCATGGCATTAGCTTGTCCTGCAAACTTGACGGTCTCCCTTACCCCAGATAATTGGCTACTCTTACTAGCCTTTAGATCACTGATGCCAGCTTTGCTCATTTAAGGTCAATGCACTCAATTGTAGCTATCATTCCTATTCTTTTTTCTTTTTTAAATATTTAATTTATTTATTCATGAGACACACACACAGAGAGGCAGAGACATAGGCAGAGGGAGAAGCAGGACTTCTGCTTCCTAGGGGGAGCCCCATGGGGAGCCCAATGCAGGACTTGATCCCAGGACTCTGGAATCATGACCTGAGCCAAAGGCAGATGCTCAACTACTGAGTCACCCAGGTGCCCCATCCCTTATTCCTAAATGCTATAGAGCTAAGAGCCACATCCTTCCAGCCCTAGGAGATTTCCTGGAACATACTTCCTCTCCCCTCCATGCCCTGAATGACCAAATTCAAATCTGTGAGCTTCTCTTTTAAGGTTTAATCTCTTGGGTCTGGAAGGGACCTGGATTTGAGAGAATAAGATGAATTTATTTTCAAAGCAGCGGGTGCTTCCTTCTAATTCTTAGAAGTCAAAGTGTTAGCAAAGGCACGAGTGAATTGACTATTTTCTTTTCTTTTTTTTTTTTTTGAATTGACTATTTTCATCTTTGTCAATATCACTTACTTACCAGTATCTTATAATAAGAACCTATTCTTTCTTTTTAAAATTCGATTCCCGATAAGATGGATACGACATATATCACTTTTTTTGCTCGAAGTAAACTACGTCTGTGTTTGGCAATCTTTTTTGAGTAACCTAGACAGTCTCTACCCTACTAATTAGCATAATTATGGTCAGAGCTTGAAATCCCTGGACCTATTCTGGATCATCACTCAATTTGTGTGACTAACCATTGTTTCCCTTAGGTCATATCCCTAAGGATAGTTGTGTTGAATTTAAGGTGAAAGATCCTGGCCAATTGATTTTCAAACATAACTTAATACTGCTGAATTGATTGATAAGGGCTATTGTTATGGACCAGTGCTTCTCAGCTTTTCTTTTGGCTAGGAATTATCTGGGGATCTTGTTAAAATGTAGATTTTGATTTACGAAGTCTGATGCAGAGTCTGGGATTTTGCATTTTAAAATAAATTCCCAGGTAATGCCAATGATGCTGGCCTACACAACATGTTTTGAATAGCAAGATTCTAGACTGTGTGATAAGCAGCCTCTCCCTGCTTTTCAGCGTATTCAGGGTAGATGTCATGAACATCTTCAAAAACAGTTTACTAGAACTTGTTTGTGTACATGTTATGACTTTTGTAATTGAGTAATAAGAAAAACAATAAATATTGACAGCTTTAGCACATTAATTTGTATCTGTTCTCTACTGAAAATCCACTAAAATGATAGTAAAATACCTTTTAAAATAATACAATACACCCACAAGAAAAAAGAGAAGACTCATAGCAATGAAATTTTATGAGAAGAATGCAAGTGGACAAGCAGTAAATGATTTAGCAGAACCGAAAATACTGACTAACATGGCAATGGGGAACCTAACAAGCAATTCAATTTAATGGAAGAACTCCCATAGGGCTGAAGAATTGGGGCCCTAGAAGTCTCTGGAAGTAGGGGTAGAGGAGGCCCTGAAAAAAGATGGTGTATTTGGAAAACCTATTTAAGAAACAGACCATCAGACCTCCTCCCAAATATGTACAGCCACTGTTCCTCTCACACTTGGGAAGAGGGGGTTAAAACAATGAGTATGTGGATAAGAGTGGGGGGTGCATTTGGCAGAGCTGAGGGAACGGATATTGTTCTGGAAATGGGATGAAGTGAAAATGTACATGCTGAAAGCCTGAGCTCAGTTTTCCTGTATTTGGCAACCAGAATGGTGGCAGCCAGACATATGCCTTCCAGCTGGGAGATTGGAGAAGTTTCTCTGAGGAATCTGACAAATCCAAGAGAAACAAAAGTTCTAGGACACTGGTATCAGGGATCCACTGAAACAGTCCAGGGACAACAAAACAGTGAAGATCATAATTGATAGGCACCACCAATTTGCAATTCTTTAGTTCCCTACCCTTAAATGTCAGTAACTAGCTAAGGATCAACAGAAATGAGAAGAAAACATCTAGTATGAAAGATAGAGACTAAAGTGACCTGACAGCATAAAGTCACCTGCAGGAAGCAGAAAATGCAAGGGGGAAACATACACAAAACGCTCTCAACATCTTCAGAGAGATAAAATATTCCATACGTGAAACAAGAAGAGGATGCTGTTAAAAAAGGAACATTCAGAGAACAAAAAAGAGCTCTTGGAAATGAGACTAGCACAAATGAAAATTCAATGAAAGAGCCAGAATATTAAGTGAGAGGTAATTTCTATTTAAAATAGAAAGGTGGGACACCTGGGGGGCTCAGTGGTTGGGTGACTGCCTTTGGCTCAGGGCATGATCTCAGGGTCCTGGGATCAAGCTCCTTGCAGAGAGACTGCTTCTCCCTCTGCCTGTGTCTCTGCCTCTCTCATGAATAAATAAATACATAAAATCTTTTAAAAAATAGAAAGGCAAAGACATGAAATACAGAAGAGAAAATTAAAGGAGTAAAGCCTCCAAATCTAGAAATTCTAGAAAGAGGACACAAAAATAATGGAAGAGATCAAATTGTCAAAGAAATATTCAGTAGGATTTTCTAGAAATGAAGGATACGTGTTTCCAGATTGATAGGGCCCATGAAGCATCCAGCATAGTGGTGAAAGCAGATGCTTACTGTGGCACTGGGGTTTATCAGAGTGAAAGTCAAGAGCAGTGGAGACAAAGAGAAGATCCTACGACTTCCAGAGAAGAAAACATGATTCGTGTAAAGGATTGAGAGTCAGAATGGTGTCAGATTCCTCACCAGTGATGATGGAGGCTAGGAGCTATGTCTTAAAAATCTCAGAAAGAAAGGAAGTTCCATTCTGGAGTTCCACATCCTGCCAAGATCAATTAAATATGAACATAATATAGACATTTTCAGACATGAAAATTCTCAAAACATTGTCTCCCAAGCAAGTTAGGCAGCTACCCCAAAATGAGGGAATTCACTAAAAGAGAGGAAGACATGAGGATCCTGGCAACAATGGATTCAAAATAGGAAAAAGGCAAAAGAAATCCCTAGGATAGCAGTAAAGGGAAATCCCAAGATGGCAGCTGTGTAGCAGGCCTAGAGAAATCAGTCCAGATTTGAGGAAGTCCAGAAGCCCCAAGAAATCATCCTAGAAGATGAAATTATAGAACACCTAAGGTGTTTGAACATACTGAGAGATGATTCACAAAATTGGAGGGAGAAGCAAGGGAAGTCAATTTAATGGTGAAGATATAAAAAAACTGAGGAAATAAAAAGATAATTAACTCTAGAGAAAATAAAATGTTGTGCAGGGAATCAGAAGTAATTGCTTGCATCGTCAGCATATGTCAACAATGAGCATCAATCTGACCAAATTTCTAAGCAACTGAACTGGAAGGAGGGGTGAGGTACAATTGGAATGCACCTGGGGGATGGGATGGGAGTGGTGGTTAAATGGATTAAAGTCTTATCCCCCATGGTGAGATCCCACAGTGAGAATGAATAGAAAATATTCAAATCAAAATCGAGCAACATAAGCATGTTAGTGACACATAGGGAGATAAATACCAAAATAATTGACTCAAAGAATCCAAAGTGGTGTCCTCAGTGGATTGATTGGGAAATAGGAGAGAAGGGCAAGGAAGTCCTGTTGGTTTTCGTAGCAACTTGGTTGTCTGTGTGTCCATATAATTTTTGTAAAAATAAAAACCACGATTTAAAAAGGAATGAGATAGAAGAGTTCTCATTTCTATAAGCAATCATCTGCTTCAAAGACCAAAGCTGTGATTTGGGGGGAAATATCAAAAGCATAAAGAAGAAAATAAAAAACACTAGAATCTCACCTCCCAAAGGTAATTGCAGTTAAGAGTTCAGCTATAAGATTCAGTATATTTCTTCCCAGTTGAGAATTTGACTTGGCATGCTTCTGTTGTACCCTGTGGGTTTAATTGAATGGAACAAGCATGAGCTGAGCACCTACTATGTGTAAGATGCTAAGAATAGAGACAAAGTCACAGTCCCTGGGCTTTAATTCTGTTATGGGTTAGAGTTGCTCTAATAAAGCCAAGAGCCACATGGAGTGTTGATTGCCTACAGAAGTCCCCCTCCTCTGCTTCTCGCTAACAAAACAACACTGCACTTACTAAACTTAATCTTTGTAGCTCCAGAAGTTCCAGAAAGAGAAGAAAACTTTGCCAAGGCCAATAATATACATTCAAAATGAAACACACTATGGGCTAATCAGGAAATTACCAAATTTAATTCTTATTTCTACATTTGCGATAAGCGCCCCTGACCCCTCAAAGTGCCAAGTACAGTCAATGTTTCCAGTATAACTAAGGGGGACCTAGTTACCCCGGTGTGGGTTCAGCAGAGAGCTGGGGCAGAGCAGTGGCCTGAAGGCCGCAGGTGCTTTCTTCCTCCCAGCATTATAATCCTAAGAAGAAAATGAACTTCCGTGCACGTTAAACCAACTTGGACAAGGAAGTTGTAACTTCTCTTGTACCCATCTGATGAAGGGAAGAGTTAAACAGCGCAAGCTGGTGAGCAGATGTTTGGCACCGCACTGCTGGTTGGTGTTGGGCTCCAGCCTGTGTGGGTCACTCGCACTGCATTTACAGTCCTGTCTGAACGAGGAGGTGGGCAGAGCCTGCCTGCTGCCCTAGGAAGCCCGCTCTCCTCTCTTTAGGTTCCTCATCTGTAGAATGGGCATGTTAATAACAGTGAAGGGGTATCGGGGAAGATTAAGTGAGTTAGTATTTGTAACCCACATACACCAGTGTCTGGCAACTGATAGATGCTGTGTAAGCATTTCCTGATTGAAAGGAATCCTGTCTGAATGGGCTGAAAAAAAAACTTAATGCCCTTTACTACCCCCAAAAGATTACAGATTTCTTCCATTCTTTATGCCAGCTTCTTAACAAGCTGCTGGTCGGGTTTCTTTCCTATCTACTTCAGGAGAAGTAAGCCATTCCACAATCAGCAGTGGATGACAATAGTGTATCTTAGCAAACGTCAGACACAGCTTTAAGCATTTTGTGTACATCATCTCCTTTAATCTTCCCATTTAATGAAACCAAAGCACGGAAAAGTTAATTCCATGCCTAAGCTGATGCAGTTGGTAAGTGGTGGAACCAACAACATTCAGTCTGAGAAAAGCTGGCTCCAGGGACCGTGAGCTTCACGGTTACAATGGACTGCCCCTCAGAGAGCATGTTCCGTTAGGGATAACATGCAATTTTCAACGCCACTGGTCTTCCCTTTGTCTCTTACTGTTGATAGAAACCACTTATTCCCCAAGTCTCAACAAGGCTCACCAGTTCCCGACGTGATGGTGTTCTGACTGACCACACAGCCACCCAGCTTCTTCCCTATCTGAATTATTCTTTCCACTTTCATCAAAATTGATTTTATTCCACAGAATTATCAGAACCTACTGATTCTGAATTCTATATTCACTAAGTTCATAGTCCAAGTATAGCTAAAGACAAATTAGCAGGGAGGTCAACTGGCCACTTGCCTCAGGTGGAACTCCATTACAGCAGTCCCAACCTTATCCATGCTTTCACTTTCTGTGGTTTCAGTTACCCTTGGTCAACCTCTGTCTGGAAGCAGATGGTCCTCCTTCTAAGCATCAGCAGAAGATCAAGATAGCCTAGCACTACGTCGCATGCCTACATCATTCACCTCACTTCATCTCATCACATAGGCATTCCTTAGCTTCCTTAGGCATCAACTGGGGATTCAACATTTATAAGTCAACTGATAAAATGTGATTGTGGTGATTTGCCTAAGAGAGAGGCAAAGAAGAAGGAAGGAGAACTCCGTGGTTGAGTTAACCTGGGTAGTTGTCAGTGATTACTTACTCAACTAACTTTAGAACTTTGTACTTATCTTGTTTTATCTGCCTTGCAGAAACAAAACAAACAAAACAAGACGTAATTTGTCATTCTGTTGTTACAAAAATGACCTTAGAATCGTTACCCTTGAGTAAGGCAGAGGTCAATTTAACAGAATCTAACCAGGGTCATTTGAATATCTGTAAGATTTGTAGCATTGCAGATAGGAAAAATATGAAAATAATACAGCTTATAGTATAACTGGAAATGATCTATTAGATCCACTCAGTTTGTGAATCAACATGGGTGGGTTGGCAGGCTTAAGTCAGATGTGACAATTAGAGGTTGCACACTCAAATACAGAGTTAGGGGATTGTACAAGATCCCCTTATCTGGCATAGAGATATTGAAAGAGCCTTCCTGTAGTACTTGTGGGCTTGAGATGGAGCCATATTTATATGTTGCTATTTGATTTATAAGGCTTATTTTAATGTTTGTTTATCAGAGAGAATTAAATATGTTAATTTTCCTCTTCTTTTTTTTAAAGTAGGCCTGATGTCCAGTGTGTAGCCCAATGCCAAGATTGAACTCAGGACACTGAGATTAAAACCTGAGCTGAAAAAAAACAAAAACAAACAAACAAAAAAAACCCAAAAAAAACCAAACCTGAGCTGAGATCAAGAGTCAGGACTCAATGGACTGAGCATCCAAGGTACCCCTAAATATGTTAATTTACCGATGCAGTTCAAATTTCTCAAGGGAGTTTAAATAGCAGAATGAAATATTAATCAAACTCCCCCTTAAAAACTAATAAAATTGGCTAAATAGTGTGGATAAAATAAGGTCTATAAATCGAATAAATTATTAAAGAAAAATGTTTGGGCAGCCTGGGTGGCTCAGTGGTTTAGGGCCCCCTTCGACCCAGGGCATGATCCTGGAGACCCGGGATCGAGTTCCACATCGGGCTCCCTGCATGGAGCCTGCTTCTCCCTCTGCCTGTGTCTCTGCCTCTCTCCCTCTCTCTCTCTCTCTCTCTCTCTCTGTGTGTCTCTCATGAATAAATAAATAAAATCTTAAAAAAAATAAAACAAGAAAAATGTTTTTAATTGCAACTTTAGTAAATCAGACATGAATTTTATTTTTTTTTAATTTTTTTATTTATTAATGATAGTCACAGAGAGAGAGAGAGAGGCAGAGATACAGGCAGAGGGAGAAGCAGGCTCCATGCACCGGGAGCTTGACGTGGGATTCGATCCCGGGTCTCCAGGATCGCGCCCTGGGCCAAACCGCTGCGCCACCCAGGGATCCCGAGACATGAATTTTAATAACCAAAGTGAGGTAGGGAAGCTGAAAGGACTCTATTTCAGAAAGGCTCAGTCTCTGCTATTTTTCTGCTAGGCCCCATTTACTCGTGTTCTATAGTTTGTCTCTGAAGAAGCCAAAGAAGCTATGTTCCCACTTCAAGGGGGAAGCAAGAAAGTTAATCATTCTCTGTGTTTTGTCCTAGGCCCACTGGATAACATCCAAGAAGAGCTGGATCCCAAACATGTTCCAGGACATTAGCTTTGAATAAACCTTGGCTGAGGTTGGCATCAACATCATCTACCTTTAGTGATTTATGAGATAACACCCATCTGACACTTGACACTTGCCTTTGATTGACCCTACACTGGATTCCTAAAGGTACATGTACCCTAGACCCCAATATAAACTCTTAACCCCAAGTTATGATGAGACTCCTTTCCTTTCTGAGTCTCCCAGACACTCATCCACTATTCTCCATCACTCACACTATTCAATAAACTCTGCTTTCACTTCTGCAGCTTGCCTTGGGTTTCTAACACGGGAGAAGCCAAGGATTCTCTTGGCTGGTCCTGTAGGACCTCCTCTGAGTGCTCGAACCCAAACTGCCTGCATCAAAAGTAACCCCAGAAAAGTCTTTTCTGCAAAACCTCATTTAACACCTATCATTAAAAAATGGGCTTTTATTCCAAGGGATCCTGGGTGCTGATCTCTCACCTATATGAAACAAGACATTCAAATTACTCAAAAGAAAAACTGCAGACACCTGGGTGGCTCAGTGGTTGAGCATCTGCCTTTGGCCCAGGATCCCCAGGATCCCCAGGATCAGATTGGGATGGAGTCCCACATCAGGCTCTGCTTCTCCCTCTGCCTGTGTCTCTGTCTCTCTCTCTCTGTGTCTCTCATGAATAAATAAATTTTGAAAAGAAAAGAAAAACAAAGGATGAGAATACTCACTTTACAAATCAGGAAAGCATCCATACACATAGGAAAAGAAATGTAACCTCCCCAGTGTTTAAAGAAATGCCAAGTAAAACAAGAATGACTTTGCAATAAGCAAATGTCTTGTTTGCTTTGTTTTATTTTTAACATCAGTGTCCAAGGTTAACAACAACTCAGGACCATCAAGGCCTAAGGGGAATTTAGTAGCTCATTAAAAACCCATATAAACCTTTAAAAAAGTTTAAAAACTTTTAAACCCATATAAATTATGTATGCCCATTGGACCAGTATTTTTATTCTCAAAAATTTATCTTAAGGTAACAATAGAATAACAACTTACACGTTTAACCACCTTGCAGTGTTGTGGATAATTGCTAAGAATTGAAGAGAATGCAGCCAGCCAACAATAAAGAAAATGTGGCATATTAACACAATAAAAACGATGTGATCTCTATATGACATAAAACATATATAGTACTTAAATATATATTAAAAGTATCATATGAACACTGCAACCTATTTTAAAAGCATATACATACATAAAGAAAAGTCTGCATTTGTGGTCTAAAAAATATTAATAGTTGTTATCTCTCAGTGGTAGAACTACATTTATTATCATTTCCTCCATTTTTTTGTTATTCACATGTTATAATGTCTTACGATAAGCATATATTGCTTATATAATAAGGAAAAACAATAAAAGTGTATGTGTGCACGTCTTGCTTGTTTGTTCATTTGTGTCAAGGTATGAGCAAACCTTAAGGTCAAAAGGGAAAAACAGATGAGACCTCAGGATCGACAGCACAGGGAAGGTTTACTAAATGTATAATTGAGCACTCATTTTGAAATCTGCTCAAGAATAATCAGAAAATACACCTGACAATGCACTTTTCCCTCAGAAAGCAAATTAAGTGTGACATTTACCCCACAAACATGATTGAAAACTTCCTATAAGCAGGGCATGGTGCTATGGATGGAGTACGGAAATGAAAACAATGTCCCCGACCTCAAGGAGCACAGAGTCTATAGAGGAAGAGCTTCAGGTGAATAAATAAAGGATGACAAGCATGCAGGCTATGGGAACTGAGCAAATAGTCACCTCACATGGGAGGGATCCAGGAAGGCTTTCCAGAGGAAATGATGCTTAAAGGAACCCTCAAATAGCTAACTGGAAGGGCTTGGGTGTAGAAGACATTCTGGGGCATGGTTTCCCCTTCTGCAAATGTTGTCTAGGATAAGTTTTGATCTCCAGAATAGAGATTGAAAAGCGAGGTTGATTCTAACCTGACCTGCAGATCCTCCTTATGGAAATTGGACTCCTAGTCTCCCCAGGCTCCCACTGACAACCTTTCTAAAAGTAAATGAACAATGCAGAGGCAACGAAGAACCCAGCATATTTATGAATTTGCAAACCATTTTGGTTTCATGGGAATGAGAGATGGGCAGTGGTTAGAAAATTGGATGTTTTTAAGCAATCTCGATGCTCAACATGGGGCTTAAACTCACAACCCAGAGATCGAGAGCCACATACTCCACCAACTGAACCAGCCAGGTACCCCTAGACAACTGGAGTTTTAAAAGCCTGCTCCAGGGGCTCTTGGGTAGTTCAGTTGGTTAAGCATCTGCCTTTGGCTCAGGTCATGGTCCCAGGGGCCTGGAATCCAGTACCAACATCAGGCTTCCTGCTCAAGGAGGAGCCTGCTTCTCCTTCTCCCTCTCTCTCTGCCTACCACTCCCCTTGCTTGTGCTCTCTCTCTCTCTCTCTGTCAAATGAATAAACAAAGTCTTTAAAAAAAGAAAATAAGGGACACCTGGGTGGCTCAGTGGTTGAGCATCTATCTGCCTTTGGCTCAGGGCATGATCCTGGGGTCCTGGGATTGAGTCCCACATCAGGGTCCCTCCAGGGAGCCTGCTTCTCCCTCTGCCTATGTCTCTGCCTCTCTCTGTGTGTCACTCATGAATAAATAAATAAAATCTTTTAAAAATAAAAAAATAAATAAAACAAAAATGAAAGCCTACTCCAAAGACCAATTAAAAGAAAATTTATGGGAGAGGGAGGGGAGGGGAGGCACCTGGGTGGCTCAGTCAGTTAGGGGTCCTACTCTTGATTTCAGCTCAGGTCATGATCTCAGGGTTGTGAGGCTGAACTCCAAACTGGTCTTGGAGGCTGCTTAAGATCCTCTCTCCCCCTCTCCCTATGTCCCTTCCCCACATCTCCCTCTCTTAAAACAAAAAATTATGGCATCCTAACTTTCAAGGGGAATTGGCTTAGAGCAAAGAAGTAGACAAAAACAGACACAGGTAATGGAGGCCCCAAGGAATCAGGAATAGGACTGATTGTCTTTAAAACTACCATTTAGCCCAAGCTTATCATGATGCTCTGCTCTGAGGGAAACTCTTTGCTAACATGTTCTCTCTTAATCCTCAGAACGACTCTGAGAAGCAAGATATAATTATCCTCATTGTACTCATGGTGACATGTGGGACATGATGATCTGAGATGGGGAGGTGTCATGAACCCTGAGGAAAGGCAGAAGTGGCAACTTGAGCAATGGGGTGTTCCAGCCCTGAGAGGACAGTGACCCCTGTATTTGCTCACGATCAAAGTGCAGAGTGCCATCCAGACAAACTTGGCTCAGATCAGGGCTATTGTCTGTGTGACTCTGAACAAGTTATGCAACCTCTCTGAGTCTGTTTCCTCTTCTACAAAATATGAGAAATAAATCTTCGTAAGTCCAAAGATGATAATGTATGTAAATACTCACCCCAGCAGTTGGCACATAGAAAGGGCTCAACAAATGTTGGCTGCTAGTATTATTTTCTTTTTCCCCTATCTTACTGAAGGCTTTCAAACCTAGGGCAGTAGGAGACTCCTACTTTGAAAGAGCTAGTGACCTGACACTAACTTAAAGGTATCCTTTTCTACTGGAGAGACAAAAAGATACCACCACTGGCAGGCTAGAATGAGTCTGTGGTAAACACTTCCTTGTATCATTGTCACTTATGAACAGCTCAGCCATTCACATTTAATTTTCCCCAAAAGGTATGAAAACCAACCTGACGTTGCTTGTCCATTCCCTCTACCCCTCAACACGTGCTATTGGCTATGGATGTCTCACATTCTTGGGCTACTCCTCCCCTGCTCCCTGGATCATATCAGAACTCTGAGCTTATGCTGAATGAAAAGGTTGTCTACCATTTTTCACTCCCAGCAGGACTGTCAATAGGAAAGCCATTTATCCTAAAACTAGAAATTAGAAACCGGAAATGTTGAGTTGCATCTTCAAGCTTACTTAACATCTTTGTATTCATATCTGTTGTGGGATTTGTCAGGACTTGACGTTATATTGGTCACCAGTGCATTTAGCATAAACTTCCATATAGCATCTGGACCCCTTTAGGAGACCATAGAGTGGGTCTACCTCACTTTACTATAGGTTTTTCCTAGTTCCAGTTAGACACAGGGGTTCTTCCAAGAAAGCTAGTGAGAAAGAGTGTTTACCATAACTTGATAGAGTAGTGAGTGTGGGAATATGAAACAGTCAATATCTGCCTCTTGCTGTCTGTCCCTATGGACAGATTGATTTGCTTCAATCAGGAACATTTATGAATAGGTACAATCTACAGGGACGCAATGGAAGTCTTCTTCAAAAACATGCAAGAAAGAGACCTCTGAGAAAAAAGTATGGGGTAAGACTCGGAGCTGCTGGGGGTAGATTGCCAGCCCTTGAGTTCCATTCCTAAACCCTACCCTGGCACTGGAGGTAGATCCTTTCTCCTTTGAGTAGGGATCTGGCTTGCTTTTCATGACACCACCCATTCTAGATCATTTCTAGTTAGCTTTGCAAAATAACCAAATTCACTTCATGTTAGAGGAGGAAGGTAACTGAGGACTGACTTACCCCTCTCTTTACACTAAAACAAACAAACAAACAAACAAACAAACAAACAAGGAAGCCCAGAGATGTTAAGAAACTTGCCTGACATCACCCAGTTAATCAATAGTAGACCAGAACTAGAATTTCAGGGCTATCTAGTCCAGCCTTCATGAAGGGCATGAATCTCTTCCTTAGATGGTCTGTCAACTGGTTTTACACAACATGCTCAGATGCTGCCAGGAAATAGGGATTTTGTTTCTCAATCATCAGGTCAAAGATTGTTTTAACTGCTGCATACTGATCTTTCTAAATCTATCTGCCTCCAATAAATATGAAAGTCAGCTGGCATTCCTGGAAGATCACAAAGCAAATTACATAGATAGTGTGAAGCAAGGAGGCAGAGGGCGATCTAGAAGTAAGATGAGTGGGTGGAAAGTTGAGTTAAACTTGACTCAGTTGGAACATCTGTGAACAATACAGTGTCAACTAGCTGCCTGCCCAACTCAACTCATTCTTTTGACTTGGTTCAGACATTCCTGCTTCCAAGAAGCCTTCTCTGATCCCCTACTTGGTCTAGACTAAGTGTTCCCATCTTATAGGAGTTCCCCTTAACAGTCTGTACCTCTGTCATTGAGTTCATCACACTTTAATATATATATATATATATATTTTTTATGGAAGATTTTATTTATTTATTCACCAGAGACACAGAGAGAGAGACAGAGACACAGGCAGAGGGAGAAGCAGGCTCCCTGAGAGGAGCCCAATGTGGGACTCGATCCCAGGACCTGGGGATCATGCCCTGAGCCAAAGGCAGATGCTCAACCACTGAGCCACCCAGGAACTCCTACACTTTATTTTTTTATTTTTTATTTTTTTAAGATTTTATTTATTTATTCATGACACAGAGAGAGAGAGAGAGAGAGGCAGAGATACAGACAGAGGGAGCCCAACATGGGACTCGATCCCGGGTCTCCAGGATCAGGCCCTAGGCTGAAGGAGGTACTAAACTGCTGAGCCACCGAGCTGCCCCCCTACACTTCAATATAAAAGCTTATTTCTGTCTGCTCCCTAGATACTAAAAGTTCCTCGAGGGTGGGAACTGTGGCATGTTCACCATCATATCCACAGCCCCCAGCATAGAACTGGGCTCCAGTACGTGCTTCAACACAAACCAGTTGAATGAATGAATAAGGTATGGCCCTGGACTTTTGGCACTTGGAAGAGAATGTCTTCAGAGCCTCATCCAGGGCCTACATCGGGGCACCTTGGTGTTGACACTTTGAGGGTCTTAGCCTGACCCTCCAGGATGCTGTGAGTCTACTCTAAACATACAGAAATTCCTTTGGAGGCTCCATTCCACCACCACCCCCTGCTCCCTGCCCAAGATACTCATTAAGAATCATCCTCCAAGCATACTGAGTAAGGAACAGGCAGGACTGGGTAGGGAGAGGAGATAGGTAAGGGGCTGTGTGATCAGGCTCGCAGGAATTCCCAAGATGTGTAGTGTAAGGAAACCAGAGATAGGGGAATAAACCAGACCACCCCGCCCTAGGTGTTGGGAGTGGGGGGGTGATCTTTATCTTGTGACAATCACCTATGACCAAAAAAGAATAACCAGACCCGATGAAGTTTTGAAATATAGGTGAGGTCCAGAGCCAATGACCAAGAAAGAATTCTTGAGACTTCTTTGGTGCAAAATGGTGGTTTTATTAAAGCAAGGGGGACAGGACCCTGGGGGCAGGAAGAGCTGCTGTCCCAGGCCTGTGAGTGGTGGCTGAGGGGTGACCAGGGAGTTGGGAGGGGTTTGAGGATAGTGTATTCTCTAAGGAATTTAGGAAGCAAGGTTTCCAGGACCTTGAGGTAGCTGGCTATTGTTGGGAAAAGGTCACTTATTACCATCTAATAAAACATGAATCATGAGACCCTTCCGATGTGTATCAGTGGACCATGTGCTTGGGGGATGATTGCCAAAATGCATCTTGGGGGTTTAGAGATAAAGGAAATTTCTAAAGGAATTTTTATATGTTAAAGTAGACTTACAGGCTCCTGGGGGTCGGGCTAGAATCGCCTTCTGCTCTTAACAAAGTACAAACATTGAGGCAGTTGAGTCCATAGAGGAATGTCCCTTTGGGACTTGTCCATGTGCTGCCCCAAGCTCGTGCCTTGTCCTCAGGTAGCCCTGTGTTCCCTGATCAGAACCCTACCGTCTTTTCCTACATCATCTGTGTGTGTGTGTGTGTGTGTGTGCGCGCACACACACACACACACACACACATAGGGGAAGATGGGTCAATGGGGGAAACCAACAAGTTAAAATATAAAACTTTAGGAAGCTAGTTCCTTGGATATTAAACCAGCCAGTTGAGGGGCTTGTGCTACCTGTGATGTGAGAAACAAAGCAGAAGGAAACGTAGGTAAAATTAAATGTCCTTATAACCTGCAGCCCATTGACAAATATTTGAGGCAGACAGAGTAAAAGGTTCCTCCAGGAAGCTCCCAACTGTCTTAATGTGAATGTCTTGCTTAGAGGGAAAAACCACCTTAGCTTGACTATAGCAAGTCCTCTAGGATCTTCAGGGTCTCCTTTAGCATATGAAAATCTTTTTGGAACTTCCCTTATCATTACTTCCCCCAACCCCAAAGAATCTAATCAATTGCTCCTCACAATTTGGAGGGGGAGGGGGTACAGCCCTCTTCCTGCCCGTGGGTCCTGTCCCCATGCTTCAGTAAAACCACTTTTTTACAACCAAGATGTCTCAAGAATTCTTTCTTGCTTTGGCTCTGGGCCCCAACAACACTACTCCAAAAAAATCACATCACTTGGATCAGAGCCCTGGTTGGGGTTCAGAATCAGTTGTTCTGAACCAAAGGTCAAAAATACTTGCCTAGGGCGTCTGGGTGGCACAGTCACTTAAGTGTTCCAACTGGATTTCAGCTCAGAGTCGTGAGATCAAGCCCTTGTGTTGGGCTCCACCTTTAAGGCGCTCTCTCTCCCTCTCCCTTTGCTCCCCCATCACCAAAAATGTACTTGATTGTTGGTAGAAGAGGGACTACAGTTTTCAAAGAACTTCTAGGGATCCCTGGGTGGCTCATTGGTTTAGCGCCTGCCTCATGCCCAGGGCATGATCCTGGAGTCCCAGAATCGAGTCCCACATTGGGCTCCCTGCATGAGCCTGCTTCTCCCACTGTGTCTCTACCCCCACCCCCTCTCTCTCTTTGTGTCTCTCATAAATAAATAAATAAATAAATAAATAAATAAATAAATAAATACTTTAAAAAAATAAAACGACTTAGATAGAAATAAAAATTTATTTAAAAAAAAAAAAGAACTACCTTTAGTTTTCAGAAAACTAAACGCATGATACGAGAGAGCTTGGTTCTTGTCTCACGGAGTCGAAGAATGAATCTCACGGACACAGGAGAGTGAGTGAAGGATGGAAGTTTAAGTAAAGATACAGAGAAAGCTCTCAGGAGTGAAAGGGGTCCCAACAGGTTGCCACTGAGGGTTTGTATGATTGGTCTTTTATTGGAAGCCAACCAGCGAACCTAAATCCTTTTAACATTATCTACTGATATCACCATGGAGTAAGGACTAGTGGTAACGTCTTTAAGGCCTTACTTCTTCTTTGGGATCTGGTTATTCTTTGTCTGTCACAGATGACTCTCCTAATAAGACACCTTCCCCACACACACCTTAGGGCAGGGTGCTCTGGCTTGTTCCTTTATCTCTGGTTTCCTTACACCTCAGCATTTGGGGATTTTTGTGAGCCTACTTCCATGGGCCCCTACCTAGCCCTGCCTACCCCCATTTGTCCCTAACTCACAAGGACCCAGATTTTCCCTAAGGAGACTATTTACCCTTTTGGAGGTGAAGGTGCTGCTCTAAAGTTGCCAGGTTTCAGGATGCAAACTTTAACTCCGAAGTAGTGGGGGAACTTCCAACTATGGAATGAAGAGATGAACAAATCCTTTCCTCCAAAAGCAAGTGTAAAATTGGACAAAACTGTCAGAAACAAATTAACCAAAGGTAAACAACAAATTGAGAATCATTTATTCATGAAAAACCTTTAGCTCTTCAAATGAGATCAGCAGGAATTAGTGACCTCCTTGCCTGGGGCCATTCCCTCCCATTCCCCACTGGAGCTCAACAGGCTTGACTGGCAGAGCTGCCCGGAAAATTAGCATCTTTGCGGCCTGAGGGGGCAGGCTTCATTTCAGGTAGAAGACAGAAAGACACCGCAGCATTATCAGCAAAGCAGCAAACTTGGTAGGACAGGAACAGGGAAAACTCATAGCTCTTCTAACCTCAGCTTATGACCCCACTTGAGGCAAGCAGCAGACCAGCCAGAAATTTAGCAGTGAGGTCCTGGAAGTAAGAGAGCCACAGAAAGGCTGGACTAAGCTCCCCATACACAGGCAGCTGGCTTGGAGCACTACTCACATGGTGGGGAGAAGGTGGGAGCCAAGCTGAAAGCTAAAACCCAGGCTAATTTGACAAGCGATTGACCTCTGAATGCCCTGCCAGGCTGTGACAATGAAAAACGTCTCCAGACATTTCTGGATATCCTTTAGCAGGAATAGGGGAAGAATATTGCCCACAGTTGAGAACCACTGCTCTAATTATTTAGGAAATAGCATTTTTAAAAGTCTTTAAAAATTAATGGAATTAAAATGGTATACTAGGGATGCCTGGGTGGCTCAGCGGTTGGGCGCCTGCCTTTGGCTCAGGTTGTGATCTCCAGATCCGGGATCGAGTCCCGCATCGGGCTCCCTGCGAGGAGCCCGCTTCTCCCTCTGCCTATGTCTCTGTCTCTCCTCTCAATCTGTGTCTCTCATGAATAAATAAATAAATCTTTTAAAAAATGGTATACTGGAAACTCTTTTAACTTATGAAATGACAATAAATGAGGAAAGAGCAACAAGAGAAATTAAATTGGAATTCAACAGCAAGAAAAAATTTGAAAGCCCTCCAAATGTTTGGAAATTAAACAAGACAGGTATGAGTAATCCTTAGGTTGAAGGAAAAAATCACGTGGGAAATTAGAAAGGATCTTGAGTTGAATGAAAATATAAACAAAACAAAAAAAAATTTATAGGATGCAGCTAAAGCTGTGCTTAGAGGAAGATTTATAACTTTTTGTGTGCTCAATATCATTAATTATCAGGGAAATGTAAATTAAAACCATAAAGGGGGGCAGCCTGGGTGGCTCAGCGGTTTAGCGCTGCCTTCAGCCCAGGGCCTGATCCTGAGACCCGGGATCGAGTCCCACGTCGGCCTCCCCACATGGAGCCTGCTTCTCCCTCTCCCTGTGTCTCTGCCTCTCTTTCTCTCATGAATAAATAAATAAAACCTTTAAAAAAAAAACATAAAGGGATCCCACTGCATGCATATTGGTATGACTGTAATCTAAAAGACTGGGTATACTAAGGGTTGGTGAGGATGTAGAGAAAACAGAGCTCTCATACATTGCTGGGGGGAATGTATAATGACATAGTCTTTAGAAAACAGTTTGGCAGTTTCTTAAAAAGTTAAACATATCATACGATACAGCAGTTCCACTCCTAAGTGAAATGAAAGCATGTGTTCACATGAAGCCTATTTGAATTTCACAATAGCATTATTTACATTAGTTCCAAACTGGAGGCAATCCAAGTGTCCACCACTGGTTAATGGATACAATGTGGTATGTCCGCATTATAGAATACACCTCAGCAATAAAAAAGAATGAACTATTGAGCTATGCAGCAGCATGGATAAGCCCCAAAACATTATTCTAAGTTAAAAAAAGCCAGACACAAAAGACTACATGTTGTATAATTCCATTTATACAGGATTTCCAGAAAAGGTGGTCTCTATAGAGATGAAAGTGGGATGAAAGTACATCGGTGAAAGTGGGAACTGACTTTAAGCACAAGAGAACATTCTGGATGAAGAAATTTATTTTTATTACTGGATTGTGTGATGGTTGTACAAATAGTATAAAGTGAGTAAACAAATATGGAACTGTACACTTACATAAAATTTAAGAGGTGAATTTTGTCAATTATACCTCAACAAAACTATTTTAAAACAAAAGGTAAGGATCTCTATCCTGCAAAGCAATCAACCTGAAGACCAAAGCTAATTGATTCTAAGAAATGTCTCCAAACTCTTCTCACTTCTCTGCTGTTAAGAGAGCTGAGTACCTAAGAAAAGAATTCCTGGAGTCTCCTAGAGACATTCCAATCATTTGACCCATAGATTCAGGAGTGTAATTATTAAACCCATCACACACCAAAGACTACATAAAGGAAGAAGCTGTTGCTGAAGATCCTCCAAGAGAATTGACTTATTCTGTGTGGCAGAGACTGCCAGCTTTCCCACAACATACATTCTCCCCTTTGTCCACGATAATTGGATTTTTAGCTGAATGCCTGGCTACTCAGAATGAGAGCCACAATTTCAGCCTGCCTTGTAGCTTCTGACAATGTGACTAAGTTCTGGCCAAGGTATGTGAGCACGAGCAAGATGTGCAAAACATCTGTGCTCTGCCTTACGGGATAGAGACCTGTCCTTTCCCCGGTCCACTGCCTAGAGCCATCTTGGACTGTAGGATAGCAGAGCAGGAAGCCTAAAAACATCTGAGCCCCTGACAAATCAATAGAGAGAAGATACCATACATACCATGCCAGGTTTTTCCACAAGGGAAGAAAGAAATATCTGTCTTGCGTAATCCACTGTTAATTTTGGCGTCTGTGGCATGCAGCTGAAACTGAATCCTGCAATAAGAATATGATCTGTTGTATGCAATCCAGAGGCTGTAGAGTGTGGCAGTTATTTCCAAATGTATCCATTAACCATTCAGAAGTAAAGAATTAGAAGGAGGGACAAGGGAAGGGGAAGAGAGAGTGAGAGAGAGGAGAGAGAGAGAGAGAGAGAGAGAGAGAGAGAGAGAGAGAGAAGAGAGAGAGATTTTTATCCAGCCTTAATATCTGGAGCATTTTCCTGCTGAGCAACAAGGAGACCAGTATATACCTGGGCAGGATGGTTATGATTGGCAAATTTCTTTTTCTTTCTTTTTAAAATTTTATTTATTTATTCATGAGAGACACAAAGAGAGAGGCAGAGACACAGGCAGAGGGAGAGGCAGGCTCCATGCAGGGAGCCCCATGTGGGACTCGATCCCGGGACCCCGGATCACGCCCTGAGCCGAAGGCAGACACCCAACCACTGAGCCACCCAGGCGTCCCCAAACTTCTCTTTCTTCATGTAAAGGAGAACAGAAGCCAATGTGAGAAGTCCCAGGACCTACAGAAGCCTCTCTGCCATGGGAGGGGAGGTTCTTTCGGGCTCCTGCTTCCAGGTCTGAGCCCCTATAAAGAGGCACCCTAGGTCCTCCTCTGTCTTGTCCCCCCTCCTTGTTTTCCAGGCGCTTACTATTGCAGCTACTTGTCAATGGTTTCCTTGTTTTTCTAGTTCACAGTGAGACTCTGCGGGACACTGCCAGTAGACAGAGGTCCAAAGTCCAAGAAATTAGGTGGATTCAGAATGGACAAATGAAATTTGGGAAAGACCAAGAAAAGAACCACCTTCTTCCAGAAACTGCTACTGCTCCCCATTGCCCAGAAGAAAGAGTACTCATTCTCTAGCTTGGCCTGTGACTCAACTTGCCAGCTCCTTTATCTGACTCCATCTCTCCTTTTCAAAGGTTTTATGTACATCACCTCATGGATGCTTTACCATAGCCCTTTAGGGAGGTGTTATTATTCCTACTTTACTGAAAAAGACATTGGATCATTGAGGGGTTAGATGACTTACCTGAGGTCGCACAGACTGCAGCCAGGATGTTTTGCAGGTAACCAGACTCCAACTCTCATCCGTTCCATTGCACCAGCATGTGCAAGACCTGTGGGCAAAGACCTTGTAAGTGGACAAGCAAGACCCATTCAAAAATGTTCAAATGAGGGGCACTGGGTGGCTCAGTGATTGAGCGTCTGCCTTTGGCTCAGGGGTCCTGGGATCGAGTCCCACATCGGGCTCCGCAGGGAGCCTGCTTCTCCCTCTGCCTATGTCTCTGCCTCTCTCTTTGTGTCTCTCATGAATAAATAAAATATTTAAAAAAAGAATTTTGTAAAATTATGAAGTGCTATACAAAGATGACTTACTATTAAATTATTTTTACCTAATGAAGCATGTTTATATGGCCATGGCTACATATTTTGGATCCAGATCATTGTTCCTTGTGGTCAAAGTAGATAATTAAGGGTAAATTTTATAATTTAATAGTATCTTTCTCTTATTTAGTAGGCTGCTGTCATCTTCTCATGGGATCAGTACCTGGAATAAGAGGACATCTAGATTAAGAGAAATTTATCTTTTTTTTTAATTTTTATTTATTTTATTTACGATAGTCACAGAGAGAGAGAGAGAGAGAGAGAGAGAGGCAGAGACATAAGCAGGCTCCATGCACCCGGAGCCCGACGTGGGACTCGATCCCGGGTCTCCAGGATCGCGCCCTGGGCCAAAGGCAGGCGCCAAGCCGCTGCGCCACCCAGAGATCCCCCGAGAAATTTATCTTATGTCATACCTCTGTCCTCACATACTCCTTCACCCACTGGGTGCTCCAATCATGCTCTCTGTCTTGGTGACGTCCAGGACCACAGACTCGAGCCTCTCTGATGTCTGGCCTCTCAGCTGCTGGACCTTCTCCTTCTGACACGCAGCCAGCACCCTCAAGCCTCACAGGTCCCGCTGCCTGGCCAGCAGGTTCCCAAAGCCCTCATCACACATCACAATTAAGTCATTGTTGTCTTGGAGGTGGCCCACCCATCAGCTGCCTCTCCTGGTACTGGTGGGGAAGATGGTGGAGCCTCACGGGGATGGGGAGGGTCCTCCTCCTTCTTCAGTAGAAGGAGAAATTCAGACTTTTCCTTTCCTGGCAAGCTTAGGAGAGTTGGCATTTATTTTCTCCTTATTTCGAAGCCCTCTTGAAATTACACAAGACGGTGGATTATGCAAGATTTCCAAGGAGAGTCTCATTTCTGCCTTTGAGGTTGTTTGATTCCAGTTCATTTTCATATCCTGGTTGAAACTTGCCCCGACTACTAAAAAAAAACACAATTAAAAAAAAAAAAAAACCACACAAACAATTTTAAAAATCCTTATATGGCGTGCTCCTCTGTCAGAAATTCCCAAAGAAACATTTTGTTTGTTGTTCCAAGTTTGGCATTAAAATTCTCTGTATCGTTTGTTCTGGTCCTGGTCCAGACGCGGTATTTATACTTTTGTTGTTCAAGAATGTTTTAAATGGTCTGGCCAGGCAGTACTTCAGTGACCAGCCAGCCCCCTGAGACTCTGGATCGCTCTCTCTTTTCCCACCTCCCCTGTGGGGTTCACTGGAGAGCCTGCTGGGCCTCAGGGGAAGGGCAGGGCCGTCCTATGGAAGGGGAGGCCTGCAGATGACAGAAGCTTCTCTGCCTTCGCAGAGAAAGAGCTGGAAGAGAGGCCCAAGCAAGGCTGGTTAGGGGAGGTTTCAGAAGGTTCAAGGGAGCAGAAGCGAGCCACACCGCAGCTGCTGGCCAGAAAACCCTGCAGCAGGTGTGTGCTTACAGGGACGCTCCCTGGGGTGAAATAAACAATGACACATCAAGGAGTAGGATTTTAAAACTAGAAGGACCTGCTCTGCCAGTTGCTTATAGGGTATGTACTTATTCACTCTGGCCTCTAGTTTCCTCCTCATTAAAACTGGAATAATACCTATGAAGGTGAATATTAAGGTGCTTAGCACAGTGCCCGGCATGTGGTAAGTACTACGTAAATGGTGCTATTGCATTGTGTGTGGACTGGAATCCCGACTGCCACTTACTAGCTGTGTAATCTTGTGCAAATGACTTAACTTCTCCGAACCCTTGTTTGCTCCTCTATAAAATAGGGGTAACCTCACAGGGCTTGTCATAGAGATTAAATTAAAATTAAAACACTAAACACTTAAAACACTCCATGCTTGGGACTGAGTAATGTCCAATAAATGCTAATTATTTCTATTATTTTATTGGTATACTTCTCTCATCATCTCTAGTCTTGCTCCTCTCATGCCCCTCCAACTAGGTTCATTCCAATTAATTCCCCAATGGCAGCAAAAGTGATCTTCTCCAAAAATAAGTAGCCTAAAGGGGAACCCTCTTACACTGTCAATGGGACTGCAAACTGGTGCGGCCCCTGCAGAAAACAGTATGGAGGTTCTTCACAAAGCTAAGAATTGAGCTACCCCACAACCCGGCAATTGTACTACTAGGTATTTATCTCAAGAATTCAAAGGGGCACACACACACCCCAATGTTTACAGCAGAAATGTTCAAATAGCCAAAATATGGAAAGAGCCAAGATGTCCATCACCAGATGAATGGATAAAGAAGATGTGTTGTATATATACAATGGATTATTACTCAGCCATCAAAAAGAATAAAATCTTGCCATCTGCAGGGCACCTGGCAGCTCAGTTGGTTAAGCTTCTGCCTTTGGCCCAGGTCATGATCCCAGGGTCCTGGGATGGAGCCCTGCATTGGGCTCCTTGCTCAGTGGGGAGTCTGCTGCCCCCTCTGCCCCTCTCCCTGCTCATGATCTCTCTCATTCTCAAATAAATAAAATTTTAAATAAAAAAAGAAATCTTACCATTTGCAACAACGTGGCTAGAAGTAGAGGGTATTATGCTAAGCAGAATAAGTCAGTCAGAGAAAGACAAATACCATATAATTTCATGCATACATGGAATTTTTAAAAAATATTTTATTTATTTATTCATGAAAGGCACAGAGAGAGGCAGAGACACAGGCAGGGAGAGAAGCAAGCTTCCTGTGGGGAGGCTGATGTAGGACTCGATCCTGGGACCCTGGGATTATGACTTGAGCCGAAGGCAGGCGCTCAACCACTAAGCCACCCAGGGACCCTTCATAAGTGGAATTTAATAAAATAGATGAACATAGGAGAAGAGTAGAAAAAATAAGATAAAAGTAGAGAGAGAGGTAAACCATAAAAAACTCTTAACTATAGGAAATAAATTTAGGGAAGGGGAGGTGGATGGGAGATGGGGTAATTGAGAGATGGGCA
Source organism: Vulpes vulpes (assembly GCF_048418805.1). Lineage (NCBI taxonomy): Eukaryota > Metazoa > Chordata > Mammalia > Carnivora > Canidae > Vulpes > Vulpes vulpes. Next base: position 507,751 of record NW_027325812.1, read on the forward strand.
TTAAGGAGGGCACTTGATGTAATGAGCACGGGGTATTATATGCAACTGATGAATCACTAAATTCTACCCCCAAAACTAATAGTATGTTAACTAAATTGTTTAACTAATGTATGTTAACTAAATTGAATTTAAATTAAAAAAATTTTTTTTAAAGAAATGAAAAAAAGAAAGTAGCTTTAAAGCAAATCTATAGGGACACCAGGCACATCAGCATTCATCTGGAACCCTGGCAGAAAGTAAGGAAAATAAACTACAAGGAGGCGCCAGGGAGATTTGGGGATGAGATAAATGTTCTATATCTGGACTGATGGTGGATGGTGGTTGCACAGGTATATTTATAAGTCAAAACTCATCAAACTTTATGAGGGCTTTTTTTTTAAGATTTTATTTCTTTATTCATGAGAGACACAGAGAAAGAGGCAGAGACATAGGCAGAGGGAGAAGCAGGCTCCCCATGGGGAGCCTGAGGCGTGACTCGATCCCAGAATCCCAGGATCATGACCTGAGTCAAAGACAGGCGTTCAACCACTGAGCCACCCAGGTGTCCCCAACTTTATAGTTAAAAAACATTCACTTTGTTTAATATCTATTTTATCTCAATAACATTGGCTTAAAAAAAAAGGTAAACAACCTCCCTGGTCATCTATTACATTACTAAATTTTCTCTTCTTAATGGCATTTATCAGCTTATGAAATTATTTCATTCATTTTTTTATTTGTCTATTTCCCTATAGCTCCACCCCATCAGAATATAAATTGCTTGGAGGCAAGGACTCAGTCTCCTCTACCACCCTAACCCCAACATCTAGAACTACACCTGGCACATAGTAGAAGCATAATAAATTCTTTTTGACAGAGTAACTCATTAAAATCCTTCAATGGTTCTGCCTCCAAATTATATACTGATTTCATCCATTCTTATCATCCTCACTACCACCTCTCTGACCTACACTACCATTATTTCTTGCTTGGATTATGTAATTGTTCCCTTGCTTCCACCATTGCCCCCTCATTTCAGTCTCCACAGAGCCCCTTTTCAAAACTTAGATCACATTACTTCCCTGCTTAAAATCAAAACAAAGCAAAACAAAAATGTGTGGAGCTAATTTGATTAAGAGGCTGAATGGGTAAATAAGAAAAGGAGATTCACTCTGCCTTCAAATTGAAGACAGAATTGCCTAAGAAAAGGCAATTTAAAACTTCAGGAAAATACAAAAGCTATACAAGAAAAGTTATAATTGTAACATGAAGGAAACTAAAATGTAATATTGGAGCAGATCTGAATCTCAGTCCACAAATTTAAAAAAAATCAAGCAAACACCTTAACTGTTAATGATAGAGTCAGGGAGACAACCCCTAGAGCAAAAAAAAATCAAGTCTTCTATCTGCATGGGTATCCTCTTAAATGTCTGCCATCCCAGTCTACATGCTCTTTATATCTGGTGAATCTCTACTGCCTTCCTGCTATGGGAGGAAGTGAGACACAGTCTTACATGAAGTCACCCAGGGTCTCATCTGCCTAAGCACACAATGCAGCTGTCACTCTTTTGAGTCTTGCCACCTCCCCAAGGCGCTTCCACAAGTGAATGGTACTTCTTGCTTTGGACCGAACCTCACTCTCTTATCAGCCAGAGTGAATCTCCTTCTTAGGGAAAAGGCCCTGCTTCTCTGAGACGCTGTGTACACCCACAAGTCACAGTCCCTTTTGTTTCTTTCCCTAAATCCAATAATTTCTCTAAAAATATTAAGGTTAGAGAAAGAAACTAAAGCTGGAGAAAGTGCAGGAAATGTATTTCAAGTATCTCACCCTTAGGTAAAGAAGTATCAAATTATCTCCCCACTTGAGTAGGGAAACGGAAGACAGGGAGCAATGATCATGTGTCAATTAATGTCTCAAAATATCACCTAGTCATGGTCTACCCCTAGTATATTTTGTGTCTTTAAGAAAGAAAATTTGAGGGACGCCTAGGTGGCTCAGCGGTTGGGCATCTGTCTTCGGCTCAGGGCATGATCCTGGGGTCCTGGATCAAGTCCCATTCGGGCTCCCTGCATGGAGCCTGCTTCTCCCTCTGCCTATGTCTCTGCCTCTCTCTCTATATGTCTGTTGTGACATAAATAAAGAAAGAAAATAAATAAAGAAAATCTTTGGGATCTCTGGGTGGCGCAGCGGTTTAGCGCCTGCCTTTGGCCCAGGGCGCGATCCTGGAGACCCAGGGTCGAATCCCACACTGGGCTCCCGGTGCGTGGAGCCTGCTTCTCCCTCTGCCTATGTCTCTGCCTCTCTCTCTCTCTCTCTCTCTCTCTGTGTGTGTGACTATCATAAATAAATAAAAATAAATAATAATAAATAAAATAATAAATAAAAATTAAAAAAAATAAAATCTTTAAAAAAAGAAAGAAAATTTGGTTTTGACCTAGATTCAACCTTTTTTTTAAAAAAAAAGATTTATTTATTTATTTATTTATTTATTTATTTATTTATTTATTTATTTATTTATGATAGACGTAGAGAGAGAGGCAGAGACCCAGGCAGAGGGAGAAGCAGGCTCCATGTTGGAAGCCCCATGTGGGACTCGATCCCAGGACTCCAGGATCATGCCCTGGGCCAAAGGCAGGTGCCAAACTGCTGAGCCACCCAGGGATCCCCTAGATTTAACCTTCTTAATAGCAGAGTCTAAGTTTTGAATTTTCCTGGGCAGTGACTGACTCCCCAACATGTCCCAATTAATCTAAACTATGGCAATTTACCTCCTTGTCAATGCTTGGTTCAGGGATGGACAAACCTAAGTCAGCTTGGGTCAATGAGATTCAAGGAGAGTCTTGTTGAGGGCTCTGGGAAATAGACTTCCTTAATCTTTAATGCCATGGAAAGGCAGGCTCTTTCTTCTCCGTTAAGTTGTGAATGAAGAAGTGCAGAGTTCCCAGTACCACTGGCAATCATAGCACAACAATAAAGATAAGTGGGTTAAAGCCAAAACCGTGGATGGCAGAGCAAAGTAGAATGAACCTGCATCCTCGATGCCATCATTCAGCCACTGAATCCTGTCATCTTTCTTTGTTGTTAAAGCCAATGTGAGTTGGCTTTTCTGTCACTTGCTATTCAATGCATCCTACCTGATACACAATTTGGTGTCAGGAATAAAAGTGCTGCAAATAACAGACTGAGGGGGTTGTACAGTGGCCCCCTCCAAAGATATGTGCACATCCTAATTCCTGGAATCTGTGAATGTTATCTTTTTTGTATAATATATTTTATTTTATTTATTTTTTAAATTTTATTTTATTTACTCATGAGAGATACAGAGCGAGAGAGAGAGGCAGAGACACAGGCAGAGGGAGAAGCAGGCTCCATGCAGGGAGCCTGATGTGGGACTCGATCCCAGGTCTCCAGGATCACACCATGGGCTGCAGGCGGCACTAAACCGCTGGACCATCGGGGCTGCCTCTGTGAATGTTATCTTATTTGGAAAAGGGGTCTTTGCAGAGGTAATTAAGTGTTCATTTTGCTATTTTCAAGTTCAATTGGATATTGAAGAGACACAAATTGAGGACATTTTAATTTAAAAAATTCACATTTGACCTTTATTACATAACCACTCCTCAAGACCAAAAAAGTCTTTTCTTTTTTAAAAGATTGTATTTATTTATTTATTTGAAAGAAAATGATAGAGAGCATGGGGGGAGGCACGGGGTGCCAGAGGGAGAGGGAGAAGCAGACTCCTGCTTAACAGGAGCCCGATGCAGGGCTGGATCCCAGGACCCTGGGATCATGACCTGAGCTGAAGGCAGACATTTAGCTGACTGAACCATCTAGGAGTTCAAAAAAGGCTTTTCAATAGAATTTCACATGACTTAGAAGTTTAAGGTGTTTTAATACAGTTTCATGACTTATTTGACAATGTTGCTAATGTAAAAAATGTATTAACTCTGCTTTGGGAATCTGAACCCCTGAGTTTTGTCTTGGCCACCATGCTGAGAAGCCTTGGTCAGATCACTTCCTCCTCTGAACGCTCAGTACTGCTATGGAGCTGTCAGTGGTTCCCAGGTGGACATAGACATGGGAATTGTCATCTTGTTACAAATACACATTCCTGGGTCCCATCTCAAGCTACTGAATCAGATATTTTAACATTGAGGCCAGGAATCTGTATTTTTAATGAACTAGGTGATTATGAGGTACGGTGGGAACTACTGGATCAGATGGCCTCTGGGTTCCTCATAGCTCTAAAAATGTGATTTTCTGATTTCTGTTTCTTCTATCACTGTTTGTCCTATCTCTGCTGCTAGATATTGTGCTAAAAAAACAAAACCACAAAATAAACAATAAAAAAAACCAAGACCATGATTTAATCATCTTTAGATCCTTCCAGCACTTACACAGTGCCTGGAATGTTGTAGACAATAAATATTTGAAAAATTAATCAATGGCGATTAAATAAATAAATGTTATTTTATGTGAATCCCAATCACCTGTGAACAGAGAAATATATATAGAAAGAAAATATAAACTTTTACCTGATACAATCTTGCACTCCCTGTCTGCCCTACTACATACTTCAAATAATGGGTTGTGGGAATGAGGTGAATGCGTAGAGACCCAGGCAGAAAGTGGTTGACACGATGCCTGATGCCTCTGCGGGCTAGATTATCCTGCAGTGTTTCCCAGCGGTGGTGGTAACTGAGAGAGGCTCATGATTCAGCAGGGGCTTGTTTTCCTCCCCTTGACATTTCCAGGTCCAGAAAAAGCCATATCCTGAATGAGTGACAGATGTTCTTGGGGTCTTTGCCCCTGGAAAGGCCACCTCAGGTGTCTGTGGGGGCCCAGCGAGTGGGAAGAGGCACTTGTCTTCTGCTAGAAGTTATCCATAAATTCTCCAGCAGTGGGTGTCACCCAAGCAAAGTGTCCACCAGAATGTCTGATACCACTCTTGTGGCCCTACAGACTCTTCTCCTACCCCTTCCCTCCCCCACACTCCCCGGACCACCCCTGGGCTTCCCCAGCTCAGACACTGTCCGCTGGCCTTGGAAGGTACCGGCTCAGGATGAAATCTGTCACAGGGGTGGGCAACTTCGCCAGTGGGAGGTAGAGCAGTTTGGCATCGAGGCCAGGGTTGTAGCGGACCCGGGGACTCCGGGAAACGATGGCATGCTCCATGCTGTTGGTGACCTCGCGGATCCGCGGCTCTGCCGACTGCATCATGTTTTTTAACTTGTCAGTATCTGAGGGTACAGGAAGGCAGGAGAGTCAAGGCTCTGTTACTCTTCGGGAAAGACAGTTTCTTCTGAATTCTAGCCAAGCTCCCTTTCCTGACCCCTGAGCCCACATTTTGGGGCTCGGACCTACCACACCCTCCAGGTTGTCCCTCACGTAAACACCCCCAAATAATCCTATTTCTCTTCCTGAATCCAACAATTGTGTGTTGAATTCCTACAAGCAATGAGAACTGTGTCCAGTTCTGCCACTTATTAGTTGTCACTTTGAGCTTAAACCTCCATCACCTGTAAAATGAGGATAGTAATACCCACTCTAGAGAATAATAAAGATGAATAATAGCAGAGTAGACAGTGAGGAGGACAGAGTAGAAAACAAGTGTGTATAAGTGAATGGGAAAAATTGGAAGAAAATAAGTAAAAATACTGTCTGGCTGGTGGGATTCCTAATCATGGGAGGCTCTCTTTTTTTTTTCCTCCTATGTAGATCCTACAGTTCCCAGATTTTCTACAAAAGCATGTAAGAAAAAAATGTTATTAAAAAATAGTAACAGTGCGCTCGCTTTGGGCTCCGGGGACCTAAGGCACAGGCAGGTATTTTGTAAGGCTCTAACAAATGTGAGGGACTGTTCTGTTAGCTTTGTGCCCACATGTAGGAGGAAATGGCGCCTGAGGGTCAGACTTCCCAATAAGGGATTGAGAGCAAAGGAGCAATAGCTGGCCCAGCTTTGGGGATGGTCTAGGAAGGCAGGCAATTCACCTCCTCTGTGCAAAATACTTGTGGGCAGTTGATGAGGGCAGGACAGTATATTCAAAATGCCCTTTACCCCCAACTCCAATGAACCCCATTTTTGTTTCCTAGGGAGAAAACCACTGCAGTGAAGCAGCTGTGCTCTGAACAACCTCTCTGTACTCATGTCAGTGCATTTCCACCTGTTTGCCGGCAGAATAATGTGTGCCAGGTGCCAGGAGTGGGCCCCATCCCTGGGCAGCACCTCCCCTAATGCTCTTCTTTCCACAAAGGCTATCTTTCTGCTGCTCTGAGCAGTTGGGCCCTTGGTCTCTATCCTTAAATCCCAGGCCTGCCACCAGTTGAGTGACCTTGGGTCCTTAACTCCTCTGAGCCTCCATCCCCATTATCTATGAAATGAAAATGAGTCAGCGATCCTCAAGATCTAGCTGTTCCTCTCAGAGACCCCTCTCCCTCCCGGAGAACTCACAGTTGCGGAAGTACTCCTCTCCGTAGCTATCCTTGGTCTCCTGGGGCAGCCGCTCCCACAGCTTTCGCATGCGGGACACCATGTCCTCCTTGCCCAGGATGGATGTTCGATAGTTCCCGGGCTCAATGATGCTCACTTTCACCCCAAAGTAGTGGAGCTCACGCCTGGGAAAGGAGAGTTGGGCTCAGTCTGGGGCCCCGAGATGACAATGGATCATGATGGAGGGTCACTTCTGACTCTTCTAGGAACCTAGAAGAGCTCCCCTACTTCTGTGCTAAGCTGGCACTGCCCTCATGCAAATAAGGGCCTCAGCCCTTTCCTAAGCAATTTGCATTAGGCAAACACCCAGCAGGAAAGAAGTCAACAGAGAATCTAGACCAAAGCCCTGCTGGGTTCTCCCACTCAGCCCCACACCCAACACTCACATGGCAAAGGGAATGAGGGGATCTGAGCAAGGCCCGAATCCTCCTCTGAGGGTCTCCCCTGGGCATGTCTGTCCCCACGCCTCTCTGCTTGAGAGACTCTCCCTCTTACTCCCATAGGCCCAAACATGTTTTACTCACTTTGGGACAGCTCAAGGAAAGGCAGGAAGACAGTCTCCTATCACTACCCTACCTCCTTTTTTTTTTTTTTTTTTAAAGATTTTATTTATTTTTGAGAGAGAGCATGCACACAAGCAGGAGCACATGCATGAGTAGGGGGGTGGGCAGAAGGAGAAGCAGACTCCTCACTGAACAAGGAACCCAGTGTGGGCTCGATCCCAGGACCCTGAGATCATTACCTGAACCGAAGGCAGATGCTTAACTGACTGAGTCACCCAGGCACCCACCACCCCACCCCTTCTCCTCATCCCTTCTCTTGGTCCTTGGGAAAGGCCCCTTGAGGACTAGCCTTCTTCCTGCTATTGTGTTAGCTCCCTCCCTCCAGTGCTCCCCTGCCTACATGCTGTCGTCCCTAGCCCTCTCTTCCTGGGGTAAAACCCGCAGGACTCCCACCCAGAGTGGTTTGGCACTGGGGCCCAATCACCTGATGCTGTCAGAGAAGGCCTCGACACCAAACTTAGAGACGCAGTAGCCACCACCAATGAGAGCCACACGACCACCAGAGCTGGACATGTTGACGACCCTGCCCCGAGCTTTTTTGACCATGGGCAGCATATGGAGGGTCACTTCGATCAGTCCCACCAGGTTCACATTGATCACCTTCACAAAGTCCTCCTTTGTCAGCCATTCATTGGGTCCACTGGGCAGGCCTATACCAGCATTGTTCACCAGGGCCCAGAGGCCTGGGGGTGTGATGGAGGGAGAGAGAACCACATAGAAATCATTAGCATTTCTGGAAAAGCATCGGGGTCCACCACCCACCAGTTCAGGGCTGCCAAGGATGGTTGAGCAGGTACGTAAGGTCACAAGATGGCCAGGCTGGTGGTGAGCAGTGGGGAGCTATGATAGCCCAGAGGAAGGTCTGCCTTTTATTACTAATTAGTTTCCCTAAAGGGCCACTTTTTCTGATTCACATAGCCTGTCACTGTGCTAGCTGGGCCCCTGTACCAGCCACAGTCCAGGCCTTAGCTAATAGCACCTGAACCATTAGCTCTGGGAAAAGAGATACCATTTTCATACCAATGAATTAATGGTCGAAGTCCTTCACCCCTCATGCTTCCCCTTCTCTAGTCACCTAAGTGTAAGAAACCAACTTCATTTTGCACATTACCAAAAGCAGTTCATCCATTCACACATTCATCCATTCACATATCTATTCTCTGTGGGTTACAGAGAGGAAGGTGCTAGAGACATAAAATGAACAAGATAGGGTCTTATCCCTCAAGGAGCTCACGAACCAGAGGACATTAATAATATCCGTAAGTAAATATATAACACATTTAAGTAAAACAATCATGAAAAATTGTAATAAGGGCTCTCTTGCAGATATTTAATCCGAGTTAGTATAGTGGAGAGAAATAATGCTAAGTATTGTCATTCAACTCTGCAGGGCCTCAAGTTCTAGTCTTGGTTATACCTCCAGCCTTGGACAAGTCACTTCCTGTCTCTTAGCCTCAGGTCCTTCATAGACTCAGTGGAACAGATGCTTCCAGCCTGCAGTTTGCAATCCTGAGACCCTTCCAGGCTGAACCCCAGAACCTGCTCAGGGAGAGAGATGCAGGGGAGGCTTGACTTGCATTTGTTTTACATGTTGAGTCTCCAAGTGAAATTCTACTTGGAGGAGGATGTTTGATGAAAACATGTTGTAAAAGTCCCTAAATGATACCTAAGGACACTTTCCAGCTCTTTCAATCAAAGATTCCCTACCCTGGCTCTTTCCCGTCCCCTTCCCTCATCCCAGTAGCCCACCTTGGCCCCTGCAGCCTGGAGATACTCCTCCCAGCACAATTCCACTCTCTTCTGACGGCAGGTCTAGATGTAGCACTGCTCTTGGTCCACTTCTCTTCCTAGGCCTGGGGTCCACACACTAGCCATGCCTCCATCATAGCTTCCTGCTTTCCTCCAACTAGAGAGACCCCAGGAAACCAGCCGGCTGGTAAGACTCGAACCTTTGCAGCCAGAGGGGGCTCTCTTGTCTTACAGAGGAAGAAATGAGGCTCCTGTGACCCAGAGTATAAAACCCAAGAGGTCTCTGTCCATGAAGAAGGGATACACACTTGCCACTACCTATGATCATCCTGGCAGGCAGCTGTGCCTGTTGGCAAACCAGGACTACCTTCATTTTGTTCCTGCGAAGAGCAACGAGAGAACTACCAGAGCAGTGTGAATAGCTTTAAGGCTGTGCCAACCTGTCATGTCCAGAGACTCTCAGGGGCAACAGCAAAGTGTGCCAGGAACCCTGCCCCCCCCCTTTCCCAGTGCTTCTTGGACCAAGGGTGTTGCCCAACGAGATAGGGAGAATAATGTCCTCCCAAAGATGTCCCCATATTAATCCCTAGAACCTGTGAGTACGGTGGGTTACGCGGGAAATAGGAATTCAGATAGCAGATGGAATTCAAATTGTTAATCAACTGACCTTAAAATGGGAAGATTATCCTAGATTAACCTGGTGAGCCCAATATAACCATAGGGGTTTTTTCAGTGGAAGAAGCAGGCTAAAGACAAAACCTGAGAGATAGCAGCATGAAAAGGACTTGGCCCTACCTTGCTGGTCTTGAAGATGGAGGTTGAGGGTCATGAGCTAAGGAACGCAGGAAACCTCTAGAAGCTGGGAGAGGCAATGAAATGAATTCTCCCCTTGAGCCTCCAGAAGCAACACAACTCTGTTGACACCTTGATTTTAGCTCAGTGAGACCCATTTTGGACTTCTGATCTCCATAAGTATAAGATCATAAGTGTGTGGTGTTTTAAGCGACTCAGTTTCTGCTTTAACTTACTACAGCAGGAACAGGAACCTAATATACCCAATGAGTCATCAATAACATAAGTGCCTCAAGGCTGGATGTAGGGCACAGGGCAGGGCGGCCTATAGAGAAAGAGACCGACTCTCATTGAATTATTCGTCAAATAGTTCATTCAACAAAATTTACTGAGCACCTCACTGGAAGCCAGACACTGTTTGGGTACCAAGGTTGTATAGTAAGAGAAAGGGACAAAAAGCCCCTCTCCCATCCCACCCCTGCCCCACCCTGGAAGCTTTATTCCAGCAGGGGAAAACAGACAATAAATAAGAAAAATAAGTAAAACATATTATAGGGGCCCCTGGGTGGCTCAGTCAGTTAAGCGTCTGCCTTCGGCTCAGGTCATGATCCCAGGGCCCTGGGATCAAGCCCCCACATTGGGCTCCCTACTCAGAGGGCAGCCTGCTTCTCCCTCGGCCTCTGCCCCTCTGCTCATGCTCTCTCCTCCCTCTCTCTCTCAAATAAATAAATAAAATCTTTTTAAAAGACTAAAGTATATTGTCTTGGATCATGGTAAATGCTAAGGAGAAAAATAAAGCAGAGAGTTACTGTTTGACCCCTCCTGGGCCCCAGGGCTCTCCGGCCCTCACCTGTGGTGGGACCGCCAGACGAGTCCCCTTAGGGGTCAGAGCTTCCCTCAGGGTGCTGTTGCTCAACATAGCCACCCTGTTCCTCCTCTTCTGTGCCCATGCCCTGCGTGCAGGAAGCTTCCTGGGCAGGTCCGTATGCACGTCTGGTCCAGCCCAACCAGCCCAGTCTTTTTTCCCCAAAAGGAGTGGTCACTCCGATGTCAGCACTTAACCTGAGGTCAACCCAGTATCCACCATGATGTGAAGAAGAGGACAGATCTCTCTCTCCTGCCTTCTAGCCTGACCCAGTCAAGGAGAGCAAATGTCCCCACTCAAGGAGTCCAACCTCATGTTCCCTTCCCCTTCCCGACCCCGATCCCAGCAAAACGTGCTCCCATGTCTATAGGAGCTGATGGTTGGGAGACCCAAGTCCCAGGGAGGCCCCTCCATCTTTGGTGGGTTGGGCATACAGCACGCACCTTCCCTCTCCCCATTCTATGCTGGTCTCCCCAACCCTTCCGAGTCTCTGGCAGAGAAAACCTCCCTGGGAAATCACAGGAGTGAACCCACCAAACCACACAATGGTTTCCAGTCCCACCGAGCAGGACCAGCCCCCTTCTCTACGTCACCCCTCCCGCCGCACCTGAACCCTGTGGCCCTGATCACCGTCAGATGCCCAGGGGAGACAGAGAGGGGGTAGCCCCAGAAAGCCAAAGAGGCCGATTTGCCCCACCTTGCTCGCCTACTTGGTCCCTCACCCACTGGGTCGCTGCCTGTATGCTCTCCGTCCTGGTGACATCCAGTAGGGTGGTCTGCAGCCGATAGGACGTGTCCCGTTGAAGCTTCTGGGCCCCCTCCTCGGTGAAGCAAGCCGCCAGCACCCGCATGCCCCGGTTTACCAGCTGCCGGGCCAGCAGGTTCCCGAAGCCCGAGTCACAGCCCGTGATGAAGACGTACTTGTCCGAGAGGTTGCGCACCAGATTGCAGTTCTTGAGCCAGCGATACATGAAGGATAGGTCCGTGATGGCCGCCATGGGGGGAAGGAGATGGCCAAGGAGGGTGGGGCTCAGCAGCCCGCAGGAGAGGCTGCTCCTCTGAACCCCAGGGGGTCTGCTGGGTCCCACTGAGAAAAGCTCTCCTCCCTCCACCGCTGGCAACAGACGCAGGGCTCCTGGGCGAGCCACTTTATAATTTCTCTAGGTGGATGCATCACCCCGCCAATTAGCCTCGATGCAAGAAATTCAAGTCCAACCTGAAGCTTTGTGACCTCAGACAGTCCTGGTGGCTGCCTCCTGCTCCCCCCCAGCCCTGATGGGTGAAGCTGCACAGGATGGGAAAGACCCTGCTGGTGATGTGGATGCTGAGACGTGGCTCATCTGGGTGGTCTGAGTGGGGTAGGTGAGAAAGGAGGACTCAGCCCAGAGAGCCTCCCCGGAAATCCCCACCTCCGGCCTGGGGCTCGAAATCACTTATCACGAGTGCAGACATGTAAATAAGCTTAATTTTTATTTTCAGGGGAAAAAAACTAAGACAAATTCATTAATGTAAAACCAACAAAATTGGTTTCATGCCCCCCCCCAAGCCCCAAAAGAAATGAGTTTCAGAATACTAGTTGTTCAGAATTCTCTGCCCTTGGGTGAATGTCCATTATAAGAAATGAAGAAAAACGTAAAATCTTTAAGAAAAAAAGGGTGGGGGGGATCCCTGGATGGCTCAGGGCATGATCCTGGAGTCCCGGGATGGAGTCCCACACTGGGCTTCCTGCGTGGAGCCTGCTTCTCCCTCTGCCTGGGTCTCTGCCTCTCTCTCTCTCTCTCTCTCTCTCTCTCTCTCTCTCTCTGTATGTCTTATGAATAAATAAGTAAAATCTTAAAAAAAAATGAAATGAAGAAAAACAAAGGGGCTTTCCCAGGGTGGATGTGTCTCCAATGTCTGAGGCCAGAGGCAGCAGGGCCCTCCTACAAGGAGGCTGTTTCTTGGGCAGCCCGGGTGGCTCAGCCGTTTAGCGCTGCCTTCAGCCCAGGGCCTCATCCTGGAGTCCTGGGATCGAGTCCCACGTCGGGCTCCCTGCATGGAGCCTGCTTCTCCCTCTGCCTGTGTCTCTGCCTCTCTCTCTGTGTGTGTCTCTCATGAATAAAAAAATAAAATCTTAAAAAGAAAAAAGAAAAAAGGAGGCTGTTTCTGAAAACTGGAAAGATGGAAGGTGGAAGGGCTCCAGGCCTGGGTCCTTGGGAGGTGATACTCAGGTCACCAACAAGGAACCCCTGTTGCTCTCCATGCAGAGCCAGCTCTCCTCACCCAGTGACCAGGCAAATGGACAAAGTTAAGGACAGAAGACACATCAGCACCACCAGCAGCCCCCCCACTCCTGCCCTGCAGTGGGCATTCCCTTTGACCTCTGGGACAAGGCACATACTAGATGATCTGGTGAGCTGAGAAGCCTGGAGGGGGTGCGTAACAGGGGAAGGAAGGGACTATGAAGCCAACTGGCACCGTGGCTAATTAGATGTATAGAGATGGGGGAGACCAGGAGTCCAGGGGTTCTAACGTCTGGGGCTGATAACAGGTAGAACCACAAGTAGCAAGAGAAGTTGGGGGTGGAGATACTTTGGGCACAGGGAAGGAAGGCAGGAGGAGAGAGAGTTATGATATAAACATCACTGAGATGAGGTCTGGCCCAATGATGGGGACAGACCATGAGTTCCCTGGGCAGCTATAGGAAGGGCCTGGGGCCAAATCTTGGCTCTGAGAAGGGATGACATTAGGAAAAACAGAAGACTAGAATCAGAGATTTGGAAAATTCTCAGTATCAGGACTTGGAGGGGAGGGAGAGTTTCCAGGAAGCGGGGCAAAGAACTCACAACAGTTAGGAGGGAAGCTGGTAAAGAAAAAGAAGGAGATGAGACAGAGAAGCCACATCTAGGAGCCTAAGATGCAGGGACACAAGGATGTTGAGGTCTCTGGTGGCTCTTGGAATAAACCTCTAGAGACACCATTCCCCAAGATGAGCCTGGCCACCAAGGTATCCCAGGGAACTAGGGGCCAGCCACCCACACCTTCCCTGTCCCAACAGTCTGATAGAAATGGGGCCACGAATTTCCCACGGTGAAGAGGCAAGGATGCATCTTCATGCTTCACTACCTACCAAGGTTGGTAAGCTCCAGAATAAAAAACAACAGGTGTCGCAGGAAAGGCCAGAGAGCTTGGCCATTCTATAACAAGGGTAATAGGAGTGAGAGGTCAGATGGTGGGCACACCCCTGGGATGCAGATCCAAACCCTGTATGAGACAGAGATGGGAAGTGGTGGAGGCAAACCTTACTTCCGGCACACCCAGCCCAAGGCACAACACCTATGCTCAATCTGGGAGGCATGTCCTAACTCTACCTCCTGGTTAAGTGAACAGGGAAATCTTGGCTAAGGGAAGTAAGACAATGTCCTCAAGGGCTGAGCAGTCCCAGGAATATCCCTGTCCTTGAGAAGACAGGCGACATTCAGGGGTCATCTCAGGATTTAGAAAAAGATGACTTAGAACTACCCCAACACAGGACCAGGCCCGAGTCACCATTTCATGGGCTTCTCTGTGCCTGATGGTCAAGGCAGTGCTCTCCTGGGTTCAATCTCCCCATATTTACAAAGAGTAGGTCATGCAGTGGATGATGGGAGGGCCGCAGAACCATGCGGAGGGGCTCTTTTCCTAAGGCTAGAAATGCCCCCTTGTCTCAGATGACAAGTCTCCCTGCTAAGTGGGCACCTGAGGCCACCAGATCAGGCTGGTGTTGCATTCCACCGTGCACACCTCTGTGCACTGTATCTTTCAGGAGAGGGGCCTTCTGCTCCTCTGGGCCATTTCTAGCAACTCCCACAGGGTGACAATGAATGACACAGTGACATCTGACCTCGCTTCTGTTTTCACCAAGAACACTGATGTCATTCTCCAGGATCAGATCCTCCTAAAGGCTCCACAGCCTGGGTTTGAACCTGAGGGAAGAAAACTAAGACACCTGCCGAGGCAGCTCCCAGCTCCAGTTTGTCCTCAGCTCAGGGACTTACGTCACGCTCTGCAAATGCTTTCTCTGTTTGGTCCATACTTAGGACGTCGTCAGAATAGTGGAGATGCAGAGAGCCACGGGCTCGGGAAGTGCTGGGGGCTGAAGGGAACTCCTGCCTGAGCAGGTGCTCAACAAAGCTTAGCAGAAAACAAAAGATGGGTCCAGAAGTGACTCTTACTGCTCCCACCCCCCGGAGGATGTGGGGAGTGGGATCTGGGCTGGGGAACTTGAGGATGGCCACAGTTGGGGGCATATCTCTAAAGGATGGGACAAACAGAGGGGTGCAGAGAGGGTGTTGCTGAGGGGAGAGGCTTGATGTCCCTGGGGCCCGGGTCCTGCCAGAGCCTCAGCAACTTCTCCTTGTCTGTCCATCCTTGGGTTTCCTGTGACCCCACATTACTTGATTAATCCTGGAAAGGAAACATTAGTCCCCCACTTCTGTGGAAGGAAGGGGGTGATCTAAAACTCCCTCCTTGGGATCCCCCCCAAGGCCATCACTATGAAGGCACCTGACTCCTCCTCTCATGGACCTACACCCGCTGCTCCCCAAGGCCACAGTTCCAATCACTGGACTTAAGTCAACTTTTCAACTTTTATTTTGAGGCAAACACAATCAATGAACATCAAAGTGTCAAGACAACTCAATAACTGGTTTCTGTGTCCTCTGTCCTGATCCCAATTATAGACACGTCCTTTCAGCCAAGGTCTGTGAGTTGGCCTCTCAGGCTAATGGGTCAGGCTGGTGGTCGTCATTCACACCTCCATCCCTGTTCCTCAGCCACAAAACAGTTCTTTCCTCCTGATATCCCAGAGTCCTGAGTAATGTCCCCGGGAAGCCTGGGGAGGAGGTGAGAAGGTGGGAAGGGAGGTGAGATGGGCGTGCTTGGTGACAGGAGATCCCCTCTCTCCCTCTACCTCTCTCCCCCTGAGGTGTTCCCATCCTCACACGGTACCCAACTCCCTCCTACCACGCACCCTAGTCCTTCTTGGTTACACAGCCTTAGCCGGGCGTGGAGAGTTCCAGTAGATCATGGTGTCCACCAGCAAGGTGGGCAGGTAGCTCATGGGAAGGTAGAGGAGCTTAGCATCCCAACCAGGTGAGTATCGGGTACGGGGGTGGCAGGCTGTCAGGGCATGTTCCATGCAGTTCGTCACCAAGTATAGATTGGTGTCACACATTGACTTCAGCTTTTCAATTGGCTTCCTGGCTGCCCAAACGGAAGGACATATTCTCACGTTCCAATCTTCTTGCTTTGGGATCAACTTCAGAGAAAAGTCTCTAAAAGTACCCCACCTCCCCACCTCTCCCGGGTCATCTCCCAATCCATGGATTCCATCCGAGGGCGTCCCGCCTCCTACCAGGAAACACTCCCACGCTTGGCCCCTGGGCCCTACCCCTGCGCAGACGTGCTCTGCAGACACTGAGATGGCCACACGCCCTAGAAATCTCAGCCCCCGAAAACCAGCTCTTCTACCGCCAGCTTGCCAGGGGTCCGTGCATGTCTCCCCCGCTCTGGCTTCACTTTCCTCCCTTAAATAACGAGGGCATTAGGGGAAAGCGCCGTCTCCAGGTCTAGCAAGCCTGGATCTGCCCTGAGGTCACCAGCTGACCACATGGGACCACAGGATGGCCCCACTGTGTAGGTGACTCGGGGCCTGGAGGGGGGTCCCGAGTCTGTAGGAGGCGCTAGTGATGGGCCAGGTTTGCTCCCCTCTCCCCAGTGCGCAGCTCACTCACCAGAGGCCAGGAACTCCTCCCCATAGGCCTCCCTGACCTCCGGGCTCAGCCGGTCCCATGTCTCCTGGAAGCCTCTGGAAATCTTCTCAGGGTTGGTCACATTAGTGCTGAAGTAACCAGGCTCGATCACAGCTACCTTCACCCCGAAGTAGGTGAGCTCCCTCCTGCAAGCAGACAGGCAGAGGGGCCAGGGCTTCAGGGGCCTCGCGGACAAACACAATGAACAAACCTGCTATAAAACCTACCTCGGGGTTGGGGTGGGATAAACTCAGAAGCTTGGAAAGGTCCACAAGCAGTGGCCAGCGGGGGGGGGGGGGGGGGGGGGAAGAGCGATGCGGCCAGTCTGTGGACAAGGGTCTGTTTCCAGTACCATCGGCCTCGTGCTGAGGAGCTCCCGGGCTGCCCAGGCTGCTGCAGGCACCGCTCTCCTGCCCTCTCCTCCCATCTCCCCTGTATCCAGTGGGCTCCACACGTGGCCCATGTTACCTCGAGCACACCCCTCGGACTCCTCCCTTCCTCTTCTGCCTTCCGTTCTCTAAGGAATAGAGAACTGCCTACCTCTTGGCTCCCTCGGACCCAGAGGCAACCTCTGCCCTCCAGCCAGTGGGTGCTCCAGAGGCTGACTGGACAGGGTCGCTCCCCACAGGGTCCTGCTGCCAACGGCATGAAGGGGTGCGGCCTGCCCCCCCACCCCGCCAAGGGCCCACCCATGCCCACCTGCCTGGCCGGGCCTTGTCTGATAGCCTCCACCTGCCTGGCCGGGCCTTGTCTGATAGCCTGGAGGACCACCACCACCATGGCTAGCTGACTTGGTCACAACCGCAAGAGATGGTCACGACATTTGGGTCTCTCAATTCTTTCTCAGCTGTCAGACTTTTTTTTTGTTTTTGTTTTTGTTTTTTTAAGATTTTACCTATTTATTTAAGAGAGACACAGCACACGAAGGGGAAGGGATAGAGGGAGAGGGAGAAGCAGGCTCCTCACTGAGCAGAGAGCTTGGTGCGGGGCTTGATCCCAGGACCCTTGAGATCATGACCTGAGTGAGCTGCACGTAGATGCTTAACCGACTGAGCACCCCAGGGGCCCCTCAGCTGTCAGAACTTTTAGGTCGGGGCCTAGTCTTGCTGTTCTCGGACACGTATGTTGTATGTTCATAGAAGTGCTGAGAAGTAACTATTGAACTGAGTCAAATGCTGGACCCCCACACCAAGGGCCCCCGACACCGAATATTATAGGAATTATGGGCATGAGCTCTGTAGCCAATTGATCTCAGGTCCAGTTCTGCCTCAGTCGCTTCCTTGCTGTGGGCCCTCCCCCAGGGCAGTGATGGGTGAAACCAGTTCTATAGCCCCATGGCTCGTTCCAACACCCAGGACAGAGGAAGATGCTTCCCAGGGAATGTCTGGCACAACGCAAGAGAGAAGCATCTGGAAGGAAGAGCCTCTGAGGCTGTAGAAAATGAACCCCCTGGAAAATCTGCCCCGGAAGCATGGAAGCAGGAGGACGGAGGGAAGGCCTCTGTCCCAGTTCATTACCTGAGGGAGTCCGAGAAGGCCTCGACACCATATTTGGAGATGCAGTAGCCCCCACCGCAGAGAGACAGTCGGCCCATGATGCTGGAGACGTTGACCACACGGCCCCTCGCCTTCCTCACCAGGGACAGCAGGCTCAGGGTCACCTCCACCAACCCCAACAGGTTCACATCAAGTATCTTCATGAAGTCATCCTTGGTCAGCCATTCATTGGGTGCCGTGGGCCAAGAGATGCCAGCATTATTCACCAGGCCCCAGAGCCCTGGGCACAGGGTAGGGAGAGAGCAACATGGTCTGTGCGCCTGAGCGGGATGCAGCTGCGGTCCCAAGTCACCTTCCAATGCACTTTGTTACAAAATCAACAACAACATCTACATGGTATAAAGGAAAAGAGCACAGGAGAGAACTAAGGATGAGGCGGCTACAGAGCGTCTGGCTGTGCAGGCGCACAGAGCTGCTGGACCAGGAATGCTCCTTCTCATCCTGCTCACCGCTCCTCAGTGCCTGGCACGCAGTAGGTAACAAACCCATTTTTGTTAAGGGCACGCCCAGAGTTCCGGAGGATAGTGTGGTGTTCACAGCTCTCGGGGAAAGAGACACCGAGAGGTAGACAGGAGTGGGTAAGTGACAGAAATGAAGGGGGGACTGGAGAAGAAAAAGGAGAAAGACAACTTAAAAATAAAGAAAAAACATGAAAAATGCCTGCCTGTACTCTTGGGAAAGGCAGCTGTGGAATCCCAGCAGCAGGTAATGCAGAGAACAGGCCTGCATTGGCCACCACGGACAAGCTTTGAACAACCTGCCGCAACTGCAAGGCAGGATCTGCTCTGGAAGCCGAGTCCAGCCTTCGTGCTGGGGAATTCCAAAGCTCCCCCTGCAGTGACCACCCAGGCTCGTCCGGGGTGGAGGTGACCAGGCCTCATGCCACACACTAGTGTAGATGGCACCTTAGCTCCAGGAAGTGTCACCCTCCCAAAAGGTGACTCTTACCCTATCCCCCCTAGGTCCCCAGCCCACTCAGCTTTCAGGAAACCCCTCCAGAAGAGATGAGGAGAAAAGTCACCATAAGAGATTTGAAATAGTCAGAGGTACAGACCCACAGACCTCAGGTCGGCAGGTGCCAGGTCCTCAGTGACAAGGGGCTGGTGGGGGGGGGGGGGTAGGGTACACAGGGTTTGGCCCTGGGAATACTGGAAAAAGAAGACGGCCTCTTGTGATACTTGTCCCCCCCTTCAGAAACCTCCCCTGGCCTTAAAGAAATGCAGGATCTAGGGGCACCTGGGATGCTCAGTGGTTGAGCGTCCGCCTTTGGCTCAGGGCATGATCCCGGGGTCCTGGGATTGAGTCCTGCATCGGGCTCCCCACAGGGAGCCTGCTTCTCCCTCCCTCTGCCTCTCTCTGTGGGTCTCTCATGAATGAATGAATGAATGAATGAATGAATGAATGAATGAATGAATGAACGAATGAACAAATAAATGAAATGCATGCTCTCTGATCCAATTATTTTATTTTACTTAACTTGACTGAGAATGGAAACAAAGCTTTATTACAGAAACCTTTACTGAGATGTTATTTCTGCCAGCAAAAGTGGAAAACATGTCAGCAGACAGCAATATGGGAGAGCTTAAATGAGTGGTGGCCTCTCCACATGCTTGGATATACAGACATTGAATATTACGTTTTGGTTTTTTGTCTTTGTTTTTTTTTTTTAATATTATTCATTTATTTGAGAGAGAGAGAGAGGGAGAGAGAGCAGGAGCAGGAGGGAAGGGTAGAGTGAAAGGGAGAAGCAGATCCTCGCTGAGCAGGGAGCCCGATGCAGGGTTCGATCCCAGGACCCCAAGAGCATGACCTGAGCCAAAGTCAGATGCTTAACCGACTGAGCCACCCAGGCGCCCTGAGTATTACATTTTGGAAAAGATTGTCTGATGAAAATGTCAATCATTGGCTACATAATAATGTAGAGAGTGACTGACTCTGGAAACTGGGCTTGGGAAATGTCATTTTATCTGTATCTTCTTCTGTGCTTTCTACAATGAGCGTGTTTTACATTTTTAATCACAAAAAAGACACCAATGATTTCCTCTTTCCCGAGAGGGGCAGGCACCGTAAAAGAGGAGATAGAATAGGATCCCTCACCTGTATTTGACCAAAAGTCCCTTCAGCTCCCTGAGCTTCAGTGTCCTCATAAGTCAAGTGGGGCCCATCTTAAAGCCCTGCAGAGGGCCAGGTGTGAAGGAACCATCAAGAAAATGTGCACCTGTTGAGATCAGGAGGCTGGGTCCAGCCTGGCCCAGCCCCAGCTGCCCCATAACAAGCCTGGAGAGCCCTATACCTCCTACAGACGATTGGTGCTAAACTCGGGCTGGGCTCGTCTAACCATGGTCTCCGACTCAGGCACTCCAGGCCTTCTGCTCAGGAAACTCCAGAGCCTTAGGCTTTGAAAATCAAAACCTCTTGGGAATCTTACCAGTTTTACAGAAGAGAGGTTTTCCCTGGGCAGAGGGAAGAAATACAGAGACACAAAGAGGACAATGGGCCATACCTCTGTCCCCCACATGCTCCTTCACCCACTGGGTGGCCGCCAAGATGCTCTCTGTCTTGGTGACATCCAGGATCACCGTGTCCAGCCTGTCTGACGTCTGGCTTCTCAGCTGCTGGGCCCCCTTCTCCGTCAGACATGCAGCCAGCACCCTCAAGCCTCGCAGGTCCAGCTGCCTGGCCAGCAGGTTCCCGAAGCCTGAGTCACAGCCCGTGATGAAGACATACTTGTCCTGCAGGTGGCTCACCACCTGTCTCTCCCGGTACCAGCGCAGGAGGTAGTACAGGCCCACGAGGGCCGCCAGGGACCACCACATGGCCTTGCAGGGAGCACACAGGCTGAAATGCAACAAGAGCACAGCCAGTGTTCCGGCAGGATGATGTGAGCACACACATGTGTGAGCAGTAGGCCAGCCTCCAGACTCTGACATAGAGTCCTTGAGGACCTCCTGGTCACTTTCTCTAGAGAGTATTATTTATACTGGCCCCAACTTACACACTCTTTGGTACACTTATGCCATTTCTACTGGGTGCTATTGGATTTCACAAAGAATCCTTTGACATGAAGATACTTTTCCTAGTCACCTTCTCCTGGTCCACCCACTCCTCCCATTTCCCCCTGCCCATCTACACACACACACACACACACACACACAGAGGCACACACCCCTATGTCCTAGGTCTCATGGTTCAGAACTGTCTTCTTACCTTGTTCTCGTTCAAGGCTGGAAGCCGGGTCCGTCTCCCTGACTTACTGGACACTCTAATAAAGATAGACAGGCTGTAAATCAACACTCATGTGATTTCAAAACACAGCTGTGCTACCAACCAGCTGTGTGACCTGGGGCTACTGGCTCACACTCCATGCCTGGCTTCCTCATCTGGCTCAGGATACCGGGTTCACATCTCAGAAATCTAAGTCACTGGTGGCCTCTCTAGGGAGAGAAGAAGGCAAAGAGCACAAGGTCTCCTCCCGCTGTAGAGGGCCTCTGGGGCAGACCGGTGTTCAGAAACTAATGGGGTACCTGCCCCCAGAGGTGGAGAAAGGAGAGAAGGGACGGGGTGGGCACAGCAGCACAGAGGCTGCCCCCAGTTGCCGGGAGTGTCGAGAGGAAGTGCTTGGCCAAGCGGGTCTCAGCAGTGCCACCCCCTGCTCCGTGGAGATGGCCTGTCCCCAGCCCTGGGTGGTGCTTGCATCCCGCCCCCCACGTCCAGAATCCAGAGCGCCGGGACCGGACTCCACGGGCAGCACAGGCCGGTTTGCCAGGGACCACGGCCCGGGTGTCCTAGGCCTCCGAGGTGGGGCGGGGAGGCCCAGAGCTTGCACACGTGGCCGTGGCCAAGTCTGGGGGCGGGGGCGGGGGGGGGGAGGGTGGGAGCTGCCCAACTAAACAGGGAGGGCCCGAGGTGGACCCAGGCTGTGCGTGGGGGGGCTTCAGGCTGAGGCAGAGGCCAGCACTTCACAAGAGGAGGCGCACAGGGCTGGGGCTGGGGCGCTGAGAAGCCGGTCTGGCGACTCTGTGTCTCCCCGACTGTCCACTGAGCCCTGGTCAGGGAGAGGAAGGGGCCCTGGGGAGCCCGAGGCTTCTCCACAGTCAGAGGCCCAGCGCCCACTCCTCCCAGCACCTGAGGAACAGAGAGGGGCGCCCACTGAGCCTGTCTCTCAGGGTGGAGGCGGCTGCAGCAGCATGGCCAGGCCTGGTCCTGCAGAAAGCAGCCTGTCCCCGCTTCCCGAGTGTGAGTGTGCACGTGTGTGACCGCCAGGACCCCCTAGACGGGCTTCCCAAAGCACCAGGGAGGAAGAAGCCAAGGAGGTAGAGGGGAGCCTTGGAACCCCCCGGGGGCCCAAGGCACCGTGCACATCCTCACTGGACACCAAACCCCACTGGGCACAGGGCCATGGTCTTTACCTGCAAGAAACTGGACACCTGTCCCCTCAGTGACCACAAGGTCCTTCACCACCAATTTGCAAGCACACTTGCCGGGGAGACCCCTTCCAGCCCTCCCCTCCTGCGAGACCTCAAAGCCGGTGACCTCCAGGCGCGACAGTCACAGCAAGGACGGAGGGGCCGTGGGACAACAGGAGTGCCTGGGGTGCCTCTCACGCACCGGGAGCCGTGGGGCCAGAACGGGGCGCCCCGCAGAGGCGCCGAGGCGCAGACTCGCTGCTGCGGGGGTGTCCCCGGCGGCCGCACCCACGAGTCCCCGCGCGGCTGCACCGAGTCCCCGCGCGGCTGCACCCAGGTGTCCCCGCGCGGCCGCACCCACCGCGTCTCCTGCGGAGGGGGTGGGTGGGGCGGCTCCTGGGCCGCAGCCGGGCCGGGGCCGGGCGCCCCCTGGTGGTGCCCTGCTGGGGGCTCCGCGGGGCCGCGGTCCAGCCGGCCGCCCCCACCGGGTCCCCCTTCCCCAGCCTGGGGGCCCGTCCGGAGAGGGGAGCCGTCGGAGCCGCCAAGGGAGCTGCGAGGGGCAGGGGCCCCACCGTGCAAGCTGCCTTCCGCTCCCTCCTGGACTGGGGACCCCAGAGAGTAGAGACACGACCCTGCCTTCAGCGGGGACCTGGCACGGGACTCCATCCCAGGGCGTCGGCGTCCCGCCTCCCACCAGGGAACACTCCCGCGCTCGGCCCCTGGGCCCTACCCCTGCGCAGACGAGCTCTGCAGACACTGAGATGGCCACACGCCCTAGAAATCTCAGCCCCCGAAAACCAGCTCTTCTACCGCCAGCTTGCCAGGGGTCCGTGCGTGTCTCCCCCGCTCTGGCTTCACTTTCCTCCCTTAAATAACAGCAAGCCTGGATCTGCCCTGAGGTCACCAGCTGACCACACGGGACCACAGGATGGCCCCACTGTGTAGGTGACTCGGGGCCTGGAGGGGGGTCCCGAGTCTGTAGGAGGCGCTAGTGATGGGCCAGGTTTGCTCCCCTCTCCCCAGTGCGCAGCTCACTCACCAGAGGCCTCCCTGACCTCCGGGCTCAGTTGGTCCCATGTCTCCTGGAAGCCCCTGGAAATCTTCTCAGAGTTGGTCACATTAGTGCTGAAGTAACCAGGCTCGATCACAGCTACCTTCACCCCGAAGTAGGTGAGCTCCCTCCTGCAAGCAGACAGGCAGAGGGGCCAGGGCTTCAGGGGCCTCGCGGACAAACACAACAAAGCAGTTTACCAAGACCTGATGTATACTGAATGCAGGGGATACAAGGTAGGAAACGATTTTGTAGCGAACCACGAGGTATTGTTGAAGTGCTGAGAGCAAGACTGGCCCCAGCCAAGTCCCCGGCCACCAATGCAAGCCTCCAGGCTGGGTCCCCCATCTCAGCTCCTCCTCCAGAAAGTGAGCCTGCCTAATCCCTCAGCATCAAGAAACCCAGAACTTGTGCTGAGAGAGAGGGGACACGGAAAAGAGGAATTCTGGGAGGGCAAATGCTCCTCAGGGCACATTCTCCCCAAAACTCCAGAACTCCAAGGTCTCGAGGTGAGGAGCAGTGGAGAGAGAAGAGGCTCTGATGATGAGCCGCGTGAGGCGAAGAAAGCTCGTATGACTTCAGGTTCTGAAAAACACCCTGGGAATCTTCCCACTTAGCAGAAGAGAGGTCACCCTTGCACAGAG
The DNA here is from genome assembly GCF_048418805.1 of Vulpes vulpes. NCBI lineage: Eukaryota > Metazoa > Chordata > Mammalia > Carnivora > Canidae > Vulpes > Vulpes vulpes. The sequence goes on from NW_027325812.1 coordinate 531,618, forward strand.
AGAATCAATAAAGAGACACAAATGAATCTGGGCCATACCTCTGTCCCCCACACACTCCTCCACCCACTGGGCGGCCGCCAAGATGCTCTCTGTCTTGGTGATGTCCAGGATCACCGTGTCCAGCCTGTCTGACGTCTGGCTTCTCAGCTGCTGGGCCCCCTTCTCCGTCAGACATGCAGCCAGCACCCTCAAGCCTCGCAGGTCCAGCTGCCTGGCCAGCAGTTTCCCGAAGCCTGAGTCACAGCCCGTGATGAAGACATACTTGTCCTGGAGGTGGCTCACCACCTGTCTCTCCCGGTACCAGCACAGGAGGCAGTACAGGCCCACGAGGACCGCCAGGGACCACCACATGGCCTCGCAGGGGACAGATGACAGGCTGCGATCAGAAAAGTCTGTGGCCTCCTCAATCCAGATGACTGTGAAGGCAGTCTGGCCTCCGGGCTCCCTGGCATGAAATCTAATTTCCCTCCTGGTCACTATCCGCCTGGAGCATCCCTGACCTGTCTGCTCTTTGCACTACTTTTATAAGAGCTGACACAGGCCCTTGAAAATCCCAAATCCTGCCCAGAAAGAAAACATGCCTATGAGCAGTGCTCCCCGGCCCTATCACTGCATTCTGCTGTGTCCCTGTGGCTGCAGGCTGAGCGACACAGGCCACGCTGCTCTGGGTTCCAGGTTTAGGACTGCCTCATTTGTTTGCTAACATGCAAGCTTCATATTCCCTAGCTCAGGAAGGCTCTTAGGAGGGAGATGCGCTTTGATTCAAGACATGTTTGCATTCAGTATGTTCCCTGAGCCTGGGCTTCCTCATCCGGCTCAGGATATGGGGTTCACATCTCAGAAATCTAAGTCACTGGCAGCCTCTCTAGGGGAGAAGAAGGCAAAGAGCACAAGGTCCCCTCCCGCTGTAGAGGGCCTCTGGGGCAGACCGGTGTTCAGAAACTAATGGGGTACCTGCCCCCAGAGGTGGAGAAAGGAGAGAAGGGACGGGGTTGGGGGGTGGGGGGTGGAGGGGGTGGGCACAGCAGCACAGAGGCTGCCCCCAGTTGCCGGGAGGGTCGAGAGGAAGCGCTTGGCCAAGCGGGTCTCAGCAGTCACCACCCCCTGCTCCATGGAGATGGCCTGTCCCCAGCCCTGGGTGGTGCTTGCATCCCGCCCCCCACGTCTAGAATCCCACACGTGGCCGCGGCCGTGTCTGGGGGCGGGGTGGGCAGGGCGCCGAAGCTGCCCCCGGCAGACTAAACAGGGAGGCCCCGAGGTGGACACAGGCTGTGCGTGGGGGGGCTTCAGGCTGACGCAGAGGCCAGCACTTCACAAGAGGAGGCGCACAGGGCTGGGGCTGGGGAGCCTTCCTCAGGGCACCCCAGCGTCCTCTGACAGGGTTGGGCGCTCGTCCCTGCCCTCACACGCTGGGCCTCTCCCAGAAAAGAGGCCTGGGAGGGAGGGGAGTCATGGGAGGCTCAGAGGGATACTGAGGTTGGCTTCCTTGGGCCTCTTGGTCCACGTGGCTCTCCTGCCCTCTTGCTGGCCCTGAGGCAAGGCCCCTCAGGAGGCGTCTGTGTTGGTGTCCCTCAGAAAGCACGCACAGACATCAGCCACCTCACTGTTGCACAGCTCCCGACACTCTGGAAAAGACATCTAGCTGTGGTCCCAACCCTCTTGAACACCTGTCCCCAAGGGCCCACAGCATGGCTGGATCATCACTGTTTGGGGGAAGAGAAACGGTGGAGATCCGGAAGCTCCAGAAGGCTGAAGTGATGACTTCATGTGAATGAAGCGGGGGGGGGGGGGGGGGGGCTCACTCCACGCAGATGCCTGGAGCCTTGAGGCTGCAGCCCCGGCAGGGACCCCGGCTTCCAGCACCAGCCAGCGCCCCGCGGCCCGCGAGATGAATGCGTGCGGACGTAGGTGACTCTGCCGCACCCCACTTTGCTCTCCATTTTCACCTGCGGTTCTCACGTTGGCCGACCATCTGAGAGTCCCTACAGCCTCCATTCCCTCTTCACGACGACTATGGCAGAGACTCAGGAGGATCTCGTGAGTCCTCTCAACTCCGCCTCTCGGGGAGTCTAAGAACCCCTGTGTTGTCATCAGGCTGCAGCCCTAGGAAGTGGAGGCCTCCAGAAACCCTGGAGAACTCAGGACTCCTTTCTGCCCAGCATGTTAGGTGCTCGACAAAGGTTAGTAGAAACTGAATAAATCTAGAGTCAGCAAGGGACCGTCAACACATGGACAGAGGCCCCCCGGGAGGAGGTGACAGAAAGCAGGAAGTGGGGGGCTCCTGAGGGAGGAACAGAAGCCAGGAGATGGATAGGAAATTGCAGAGCCAGGAAGAGCCGAGCCAGTTTCCCAGGGGGCCTTCAGCCTGCGGTCTCTCCAAGCCTCTCTTCCTTGCACTGACCTTGCACACCTCCACATACACTCTCTTGGGAAATCACAGGGAGGAAACAGTTGTCCTTCATCTTCATCACCTGCACTTTCTCAACCCCCACCCAGGTCATCCCAAAGGGATGTCCCCCAAAGGGGACTTTGCCCTCACTCAAGAAATTTCCCAGAATTCCAAAGGCTCAGTCCCTTCCATGGAAGTGTAGGCCATACCCCACTTTTTTTAAATCCCAGCCCCATCCATGAGAGATGCTTTTTTTTTTTTTTAAGATTTATTTATTTATTTATTCATGAGAGACACAGAGAGAGAGAGAGAGAGAGAGGCAGAGACACAGGCAGAGGGAGAAGCTCCATGCAGGGGACCTGACGTGGGACTCGATCCCAGGTCTCCAGGATCAGGCCCTGGGCTGAAGGCAGCACTAAACCGCTGAGCCACGTGGGCTGCCCATGAGGGCAGTCATTTTAACACTTTGGACATCATGGACCCTTTTGAGAATCTAAGAAAACTCTGCCCCATAAAAGTGACTTAACACAACATATGGGATTTTGAATATACTTTTTGGGGAGTTCACAGACCACCTAAAGCCATTAGGTGCCAAGAATCCAGGTCAAGAATCCCTGTAATAAGGGCTTACTGAAATACTAGCAGTGGGACTCAGGCAAGTTGTTTAACCTCTCTGTGCCTCCTGATGTGATAGAGACCTTGTCTATGATGGTGGCCACCTCGTTAAGCTGTTATGGGGATTAGATGAGGTGGTACACGACAGCCAAACTATGGAAAGAGCCCAGAGGTCCATCAACAGATGAATGGATAAAGAAGATGGGGTGTGAGTGTGTGTGTGTGTGTGTGTACACACACACACACACACACACACACACACACTGGAATACTACTCAGCCATCAAAAATGAAACCTTGCCATTTGCAAAGATGTGGATGGAACTAGAGGATATTACACTGAATGAAACATGTCAGTCAGAAAAACAGTTACCATACGATCTTACTTATATATGAAATTTAAGAAACAAAACAGAGGATCATAAGGGAAGAGAGGAAAAAGTAAAACAAGATGAAATCAGAGAAGGAGACAAAGCATAAGAGACTCTTTTCCAGAGGAAATAAACTGAGGGTCGCTGGAGGGGAGGGTGTGGGGGGACAGGGTAACTGGGTGATGGGCATTAAGGAGGGCATGTGGTGTAATGAGGACTGGGGATCATATAAGACTGATGAATCACTGACCCTTACCGATGAAACCAGTAATACATTACACGTTAATTAATTGAATTTAAATAAAATTTTAAAAGAAAGAAATGAGGTGGTACATATCAAGCACCTCGAAAGCATGCCTGGTAAATGATAAGTATGCAATGAATGCTTACTGTTAGTATTACTACATCTCTTTTGTGGTAGTTCGTAGCGGCACCGGGATGTTCTTGACCTTCTACGTAAGAAACACAACACCAAAAAAATAAAAAATAAAAAAATAAAATTTAAATTTTAAAAAAAAAGTAAAAAGAAACACAACACCAGACAACTAAATAGAAGAGGAAGCCAGTGTCCATCCATTTCAGAGGAAAATGGCTCATTGTGGTGAGACTAAGGACAGGTATCTCAGGGTAATTCCACAAGAAGGGATCTCTTCTTCCTCATTCCCAAACAGTGGGAAAGGGACATGCTTATGCCGGGCACTGCACACATCTCATCTCACGCATCCCATACAATAACCCTTATCCTCACTTTGCAAATAAAGAAACTGAAACTCAGAAAGCAAGGTGGGTGCACAAGGTCACACGGCTACCAAGTGGGGGAACAAGGTGCCAAAGCCAGGTCTGGCCCCCAGACTAGTGTTACCGCCACCGTGGCTCAGAGAAGAGTGCGCAAGCAGGAAAGAGCTGAGCAGAACCAAGGACAGGCCCGCGGGACCACATTCTTCTTTGGGAAGCCGGGGAGCCCTTTATCTGGTGCTGTTGGGCAGACGAGGTGTGGGGAAGCTGGCGCAGGAGGGCAGAATGACTTCTGTGGCTGGACGTGGCTTCTGCCCTCATGACCTCCTGGAAGCTAGGCTGGGAATGGAAGTACTGTGGTTGCCAAGCTCCTCTCAGCCTAAACCAGCCCACAATCCACCTGCCCTCCACACATGAAGGAGGGTCCACGGCCGTGCAGGCCGGCCAAGTGGGGGGATTCCTGGGACAGCCCGCCCAGCCCCTCCCTCCAGGGTCCAGGCACAAGCCCTTGGCCCCCACCTGACCCTGGGAAGCTGCTGCTTTTATCTGTGTCTCCAATAACTCCTCCCTGGTACCTTCCTTCCTTTCTGATTGTTGATTACAATGTCTTGTCTACAGTTTTTGAAAAAAAAGTTAGAGGGGGGTAAGAAGGAGAAAGAGCAAATTTCCAGGAATTGTTTTGCTGCTGCTGTTCCTGCTACTTGGAGCAAAGCTATTTGCTGCCCCCCCTTCTGCTCAGGTTGGCAAGAAGCCTGGGTCCTGCCCCCTCTGTCTTTCCCTTCCTTCCAATCTCTCTTTCCAGCTGCACACCTCCTCCCTCCAAAGAAAAACACCACATGAAAACTGCAGAGCTGTCACTTATTGCTTCCTGAGGGAGCAGCTTTCCCTCTGTGCCTCTGCCAGGAGGCACCACCGTCATTTCCTCCTGCTGCAAATTCGCATTCAGTGAGGTGGGGGAGAGGGGCCCGGGAGCAGGTGGAGATGAGGCCACAGGGAGTGATGTCTCAATGACGGGGGAGAAGGTCGGGGGGTGAAAGATTGAGACCCAGGAGACATGACCTGCTAAAATGCAGTCTTGAGAGGAATGAAAATGGCCTTGAGCCAGAATGTGTAGAGAGAAGAGAGACACAGAACGAGGGTCTTCCTGGAGGGTGCTTGGTCTAGTAGAGCCTCCACCTGCATGGGTCAAAGGCATGGAGAAGGAAGTGAGAATTCTCAGAAGGCTCCCTATTGAAAAACAATACCCATAGGATAGAAATCGAGATCCTAAAGAGAGAGAGAGAGAGAGAGTAGAACTGTCTGGAAAAAATCAAAGTAAACCACATTTTACATCATCATCATAGCTCATCATGACAGATTTCTTGATCAAGGCCGGGCCTGACATTTGGGTAGAAATGTGACATAATAAGAAACACATCTGCTCCCTGAGTTCCTAAATCCCTTAGAAAATTTCCTAGATGGCTTCAGGATGGGGACTGGTTCCCAGAAAGACCGAGCCTTGATTAGAAGCTTAGAACTTCCAACCTCACCTCCTGTCCTCCGGGGAGAGGTCAGAGACTAGAGATTAAACTAATAATAGATCATGCCTATGTACCGAAGTAGCCATAAAAATTCCTAAACTATGAGCTTCAGAGATCTGGGCTGGTGAACATATCTCCGTGCTGGGAGGCCTATATACCCCAGCTCCATGGGGACAAAGCTTGGGTGGGACCCTTCCCAACCTCACAACTATACCTCTTTATCTGGCTGTTCATTTGTATCCTCTACAATAAACCAGCAAACAAAGTAAATGTTTCCCTGAGTTTTGTGAACCACTCCAGCAAATTACTGAAGCTGAGGTGGGGGGATTGTGGGAATTTTGTAACCCGGTTGGACAGAAGTGTGGGTGCCTTGGGGACCTGTCGTCTGTGACTGGCATCTAAAGTGAGAACCATCCTGTGGGACCCAGCCCTTAGACCTGTGGAATCTGACAGTAACTTCAGGTTGGTGTCAGAAATGATAGATTTTAGAACACCCACTTTGTGCCCAGGGGTCGGGAAATTGGTTAGTATGGAGGGGAAAACCCTACATGTTTGGTGTCAGAAGTGTTGTGAGTAGAGAAACAGTTTTCCTAGAGGAGGCCTTAAGAAAACTGCAAAGGTAAAAACATCCCCTCTCATGGAGATGGCTGGTGGTGATGGTTGTGCAACAATGTGAACATAGTTATTTTATTATTTATTTAAGTAATCTCTGTGCCCAGCGTAGGGCTCAAATTTATGACCCTAAGATCAGGAGTTGCATATGTTCTACCAATTGAACCAGCCAGGCAGCCCTTACTTAATGCTACTGAACTGTAAAATTAAAAATAGGGCAGCCCAGGTAGCTCAGCGGTTTGGCACCTGCCTTCAGCCTGGGGCATGATCCTGGAGACCCGGGATCAAGTCCCACGTTGGGCTCCCTGCATGGGGCCTGCTTCTCCCTTTGCCTCTCCCTCTGCCTGTCTCTCTCTCTCTCTCTCTGTCTCTGTCTCTCATGAATAAATAAATAAAATCTTTAGAAAAATTAAAATAGCTAAAATGGGGGCAGCTGAGTGGCTCAGTGGGTTAAGTGTCTGCCTTCAGCTCAGGTCATGATCTCAGGGTCCTGGGATCCAGCCCTACAGGCTCCCTGCTCAGTGGGTAACCTGCTTCCCCCCTCCCTCTGCCCCTGCTCATGCTTTCTGTCCCTCTCAAACAAAATCTTTTTTAAAAAATAGCTAAAATGGTAAATTTGATGTTATGTTTATTTCACTACAATAAAAAACTAATTAGCAAACCTTAAAAAAAATCCCATCCCTGAATGGATACACAAAAGGTGGCATAGCCACACGATGGAATATTGCTTAGCTGTGAAGAGTAATGAAGTACAGACACATGCTACAGCATTGATGGGGCTCACAAACATTGTGCAAGTGAAAAAGAAAACAGACACCAAGGTCACACATTGTATGATTCCATCTATATTAAATATCCTTAAGAGGTAAATCCCCAGAGATGAAAGCAGAATAGGCATTGCCAGGGGCTGGGGGAAGAGGGCAATAGGGAGTACTTGATGGGTGTGGGGTTTTCCTTTGGGGCGATGAAAGTGTGAGCACCTACACAGAGGCGGTGGTTACACAACGATGTGAAGGTACCAAAAGCCACTGAACTGTACGCTTTGAGCCGGTTGATACTGGTACGGGCACTCTACCGCAATGAGACGTGCACACCTGGTCCTCTGCAGCCTCCCCTGCAGCCCACAGAACATGGGCCCAGTGCCGGGTGGCTCTGCCGTCTGCACCGTGTGGCCTGTGTGAGAGGCAACCTCTCTGGCCTTCACAGAGGATAAGAAAGCCCCTCCTTGTCCCCACCGGGTATCTCAGGGATCCAATGATTAACTGAGGCAGAAGTGCTCTGAGAAGCAGGAAGCTCTGCTGACACCAGGTGTTCCCCACCACACAAATCCACCGGCCCTGTGTCTTACCCTGTGGCTTGGAAGGAGAGAGAAGCTTGGTATCTGTCTCTCTCCAGTAGATTCTTTTTTTTTTTTTTGCCTTATTTTTTTGAGATTTTATTTCTTTGTTCATGAGAGACACAGAGAGGCAGAGACACAGGCAGAGGGAGCAGCAGGCTCCAGGCAGGGAGCCCGATGTGGGACTCCATCCCGGGACCCCAGGACCACGCCCTGGGTCCAAGGCAGATGCTCAACCACTGAGCCACCCAGGCGCCCCTCTCTGGACCATTCTTTTTCTTTTTTTTTTTTTTTTAGGTTCTCTGGACCATTCTTGGCCACACCTCATGCTGCTCCCCTCTCCGCATCTAGGAGACTCCTCGAAGCTCAGCCCAGCCCTCCTCCCCAGCCCACCCCGTTCAGTCTTCCCTCTCTCTCTCTCAATTCCCCCTCAGAGCCCAAGTGCAGGCCGGGAGACTGGCAAGGGGCGGGTGCGAGCCAGTTGGGAAGGGCAGGGTGGCTGAAAGCGTGGATGACTTTCAGATTTATTTTAGCCTGCCCGCCCCATCCAGTTCTGCTTTCGTCGGAATCGACAGACAGGGGAGTGGGATTCCAAGCCCGCTGGGAGTGGAAAACACACGCACGGGAAAGCACTTAGCACAGGCCTGGCCCTGTGCTGAGCACTTCACTTTGTGGCCCACTGGATTCTCCCAACACCCCCATTAGTGGACGTTACTGTCCCATTTTGCAGAGGAGAGAGCTGAAGCTGAAGGACGGACATTCACGTAGCTAGTGAGTCAGGAGTCTGGGTTTTCAATGCTTGCAGCCCTGACTCCTCCCTGCCACGGGCACACTGGGTCATCTCCTGTGACTTCCCCTCTATCTGGATTGGGGGAAGGCAGGAAAAACCCTGACCCTCTCCCACAGAGCCTCAGCCAGTGATACTGCTTCCCGGATGAGAAGGACGGCCCCGAAGCCCACAGGCAAGCCAGGCCCACGGCCACGGTCCCTCCAGTCTCCTCGCAGCTCCCCAGCAGCCCAGACGACCCTGCAGGGACCAGAAGCACTCCGGGCAGAAAGGCAGGTGGGTGTCTCCCTCTCAGGAGAGAAGGGAATCTGAGCCTGAGGACAGCTGGCTTTCATGCATGAGCCACTTATGTCCCCAGGGATAAAATGGGGGGGGTGGGGGTGCGTGCATGTGTGTGTGTGTGTGTGTGTGTGTGTGTGTGTGCGTGTGTGTCCCACATCCATAGCCCAAATGAGAGAAAGACTTCCTAGGAAGGCCCACGTCAAAGGGCCAAGGGGTGAAGCACCAGGAGAGAAGTGGAGAGCGGAACCAGCCTGTGGCTTGAGCTACCGGGGCGCCTGGCTGGGGCCAAAGCCGGCCAGGGCGCCGCGTACTATTTCCCACCGTCTGAATGTTTATTTTTTTTATTATTATTTTTTAAAGATTTTATTTATTTATTTATTTTTGAGAGACAGAGAGACACAGGCAGAGGGAGAAGCAGGCTCCACGCAGAGAGCCCGACGTGGGACTCGATCCCGGGACTCCAGGATCACACCCTGGGCCAAAGGCAGGCGCTAAACCACTGAGCCACCCAGGGGTCCCCCATCTAAATGTTTAAACTCTCCCTCCTGGGACGCCTGGGGGGCTCAGTGGTGGGGGGACTGCCTTTGGCTCAGGGCATGATCCGGGGTCCTGGGATCGAGTCCTGAGCCCTGCCCTTCCCTCTGCCTATGTCTCTGCTTCTCTCTGTGTGTTGCTCCTGAATGGATAAATTAAATCTTTTTTTAAAAAAAACTTAAAAAAGGGATACCTGGGTGGCTCAGTGGTTGAGTGTCCGCCTTTGGCCCAGGGCATGACCCCAGGGGTCCTGGGATCGAGCCCCACCTGGCCTGCTTCTCCCTCTGTGCCTCTCCGCTATGTGTGTTCTCTCTCCCTCTCAAATAAATACATATTTTTGAAAAAATAAAAAGTCATGAATCCCTCTGTCGCCTCTTCAGACCCAGAATCGCTTCCCAAAGCCCCCCGGCCCCTGTGGCCCAGGGACTTGAGACGCCAGCCAGGCGGCTTTCGGGGTGTGTCGGCCCGATGCCCGCCCGGGAGGACGCGGGGCCTGCGCCCCCAGGGGCCGTCACCTCGGCGCCCGCCGGCGACCCTGGGGAGATCCGCAACTGGGACGAGCTGCTCTACTTCTTCAACCACACCCTGCCCGAGTGCCACGTGGAGCTCAGGGAGGACGCGAAGCAAGTGACGCTGTTCGTGCTGTACCTGGCCATCTTCGTGGTGGGGCTGCTGGAGAACGTGGTGGTGATCGGCGTCAGCTGGCGGCGCGCGGGCCGGGGCCTGCTCAGCCTGTACGCGCTGCACATGGCCGTGGCGGACCTGGGCATTGTGCTGTCCCTGCCCGTGTGGATGCTGGAGGTCGCACTGGACTACACCTGGCTCTGGGGCGGCTTCTCCTGCCGCTTCACACACTACTTTTACTTCGCCAACATGTACAGCAGCATCTTCTTCCTGCTGTGCCTGAGCGTCGACCGCTACATCAGCCTGGCGGCCCCTGGCCCACAGCCCCGGCAGCAGCGGCTGCGCCGGGCCGTGTGCGCGGGGGTCTGGCTGCTGTCGGCCGTGCTCCCGCTGCCCGAGGTGGCGCACATGCAGCTGCTGGACGGCGCGGAGCCCGTGTGCCTGTTCATGGCGCCCTTCGAGGCCTACAGCGCCTGGGCCCTGGCCGTGGCACTGTCCACCAGCGTGCTGGGCTTCCTGCTGCCCTTCCCGCTCATGGTGCTCTTCAACGTGCTGACGGCCTGCCGCCTGCGCCGCGCCGGGCGGCCGGAGGGCCGGCGCCACTGCCTGCTGGTGTGCGCCTACCTGGGCGCCTTCGCTGCGTGCTGGCTGCCCTACCACGCCACGCTGCTGCTGCTCACGCTGCACGGCACGCACGTGTCCCTCCACTGCTACCTGGTGCACCTGCTCTACTTCTTCTATGACATCATCGACTGCTTCGCCATGCTCCACTGCGTGCTCAACCCCCTGCTCTACAACTTCCTGAGCCCCAGGTTCCGGGAGCAGCTGCTGAGCGCCGTGGTCCATTACCTGCCCAAGGCCCGGGCCCGGGCGGACAGGCGCGCCTCCTCCTCCTCCTCCTCCTCCACCCAGCACTCCATCGTCATCACCAAGGAGGGCACCCAGCCCACCGCAGGCGGCGCCCAGGCCCACCCGGGGGTCCCGAACTAGCCCCCCTGCCCTCCCTAGGGTCTCCCAGGAGGGCCGGAGAGCCCGGCTCCGAGGGGGGTAGAGAGCTGGAGGCTGAGGTGAGGGCCAGGGGTGGGGGAAGGGTCCCAACACTCCTGGTCAACCTTGAGTGTGTCCGTCCCAAGAAATGGAGATGGGGAGGTGAGGCGGTGGGGAAGAGCGGGGAACAGGCCTTTGGTGGAGTCCACTGGGTGTCCCGGTCCTCAGGAACATGGTGAAATAAATTACCCAGACAGCCACGACTCTGGCTCCTTCCAAAATCTGTACTTCCAGCCGGGACAGACCAAAGAGATGCCAGCAGAAACCAGACGCACTCATTTCAACAGCCACCCTGGCCTGAAAGAGTGTGCTCCACAGGGACCTCACACAGCTTTCCTTTTGTGTTTGTGCACTTGCCGACGCCCCCGCACACTGCGCAGGCTAGGGGGACAAGGGGTCAGAGGCCAAGGAACCAGGAGGTGACGCAGGACATTCCCTAGCATCCTCAGTGACATGGTAAACGGAGGGAGTGAAGCACAGGGCTGGGTCCCGCCCTCTGCCCCCACCTAGATCCTCTCCCCTTCATCCATCCTGCTTCCCTCCCCACGAAGCAGAGGAGCCAGCCCACAGTCCACGCTCCTCACAGCCCACCTGCCCCCACCTTCAGATCTAGGACGTTTCCAGACTCTCAGGAAGAGATGCTCTCAGAAATGCACCATCCCTCCCTTTCTCTCCAGATCGTGGGCAAACATCAAGGGACATCCATCTGAGAGCAGACCTTGGGACGGCCAGCAGCAGGCCCTGACACACGCTCTGTCCCTCAGCCCTTGTCCCTGCACGGGATGGGGTGGTAGAAATTTCTGAGCCAGTCACAGCGCAGAGCTCCGGTATTCCAAGTCATTCCTGACCCTTCAACTTCATCCTCCCTGGCCAGGGTCTTTCCATTAATTTTCCCGTCCAGCCACTTACTTCTAGTCACACTTGTCCTATAGATAAGAAAAGAGGTCTTCAGGTTAACGAGTAGGTCTTCTGGAAAATACTCATTTATCAGTTTGGGAACCTAAGAGCATGTCCAGGAAGGAAAAACCTATGAACAGGCCCCAGCCCACTAGTTCCAAGTCCTTGGCCTCCTACTCCCACCTGTGGAGAATGAAGGGTTTGTGAACGTAAGCACTGGGAGCCTCTGTCCTGATCGTGCACACGGTATTTCTGGAATGTTTCACTTGGAGTAACCACTCACTGATCTGGGGCGCCGTCCCCTCTGTTCTTAGAAATCTGAAACCGTATTCATCAGATGCATTAAACACGTGCTCCGATAGTGCATGTGCCCGTTTGCCAGGAGCACAGGGGGAGAGGCCCTGACAATCTTGCTCACTGGACCCCAATCTGAAAGGGTCTCAAACGATACACAGCTGCTCCGTGGCACAGAGCCGAAGGCTTTTTCAACCAGGACAGTCCAGGGTGTGACTTGGGGTTGCAGTAAGGGCTTGACCCAGCAACACAGAAGATGCACTACAGACATTCCTCCTTTGTGCTCATATAAAAACCAAGCCATAATCGAATGTCCTTACCACTCCCTCCACTGACTTTAGGCTCCAGAAGTTTCCTAAAGGGAATCCAGTGTCACACGTGTCACATCTAGGTTGCCTCAGAGGCCAGCCCCCCGGGGGCTCACTCTTCTGATTTCTCTGGCAGTGGGTTACAACCCTGGGCAGGCCGCATGAATGCCTCCTTAGGGCCTTGGGAAGACAGAGGCCCAGCTCTGCTGACTACAGCAAGGCTGCTCCTCCGCTCAGCGCTCACCGAGCACTGACAGGCACCAGCCTGGCTAGGGGCTGAGACTACATGGCTCACATCACACCCCAACTTCTGAGGTCTACCTCCTTCTCTGTGGAGTTACATTTGTTGTCGGCCTCATGGCACTGGCAGGACCATCTGAGGCCGGACCTTGAGTCCTCCAGAGTCCACTACTCTCTGTGCCAACCCAAGATCCCCTCGGGGAGGCTTCCCCTGGAAAGGGTGGGTTATTGACTTGATTTGCCACTAAAAACAGGTCAACAGGTTAAACCTGGGGAATTCCAGCTACAGGAAAGGAAACTGTGCTACCTGAAAGAATCTTGGCATCGGGGACACCTGGTGGCTCAGTCGGTTAAGTGGTTGCCTTTGGTTCAGGTCATGATCCCAGGATCCTGGGATCAAGCCCTGAGTCCGGATCCCTGTTCAGCAAGGAGTCTGCTTCTCCCTCTCCCTCTGTCCCTCCTCTCCACTCGCGCTCGCTCTCTGTCAAATAAATAAAATCCTTAAAAAAAAAAAAAAAAAAGAAGGGGAAAAATAAAAGAAAAGAAAAAGAATCCTGGCACCTGCTGAGCAGAATGCTGCTACTACCAGGTGTTGGGCCCCGACCTTCTGAACTCAAGGGATAGCATAACCCCAGTCATAGGAAAAGAATTCCCGTTTCAAATTTCCTTTTTTTATTCTAAATAAAAACCACACTTTGTGCCAAACAATGGAATATAAAAGAATCAGATGTACGATTTTAGACATCTACTATTTGGGAAGAGAAGTTTACAAAATATACAAAACTTTACAGCAATAGATAGTAAACACTTAAATATTAGGAGGTCAGTACTTATTAATTTAATGGAAGGAAGTTAGACGTCAACAACTCTTGGTTTTATAAGAGACTTTCGCTAGTGGAGGTGGGAAGGGGGGTGGACTGGACAGGGGCAGGGTGTTAAAGAAACATTGAAATCAAAACAGTTTCATTTTCATTCTGATGTTAAGTTTTACGAAGAGTGATCACCAACGGTGTGTGTGCCCTGCACGTCCCGGCTCTCCATGCGGGTCTGAGGCAAAAGGACACGTGGGGGCCTCCAGATGGCACAGACTTCTCCGCACAGCCCACTCCCACGCCAACAAAATCAGTGTCCACCTAGAAAAGGATTTCAACTCACTTCCAACGTTGAGTAGTCTCAGGGATAGGGCATAGCAAGAGGCCAGAAGACGAAGAAAATTCATCAGTAGCAAAACCTGACTGGGGAGAAGGTAGTTAAGCCCAGAGGTCTGTCCTGGAGACAAAGGGGTGCTGACGGGGCAGAAGGGAAGAAAGTCCAAAAGAACTTTTACCCATTTCCTGGTTCTTAAGGGTCACCGGGGCCCAACCCGCACCTCCTCTCTCTCCACCTGGCCGTGAACTATAGAGACCCCCTTGGTCTTAAAACATACAACCAAATACTAAAATACAGCAGAGCTTCCCGGGGGGCACGGTGGCATCAGTGAGCCACCAGGGGGTCACAGGAGAAGCGGGAGACGGGTCCCCTCCCATGGCCACAGGCAGCCTCTGCTGTTGATCCAATGCGCCACACGAGTATCACCTTCTGCCCTTAAGAAACGGGTTGGGAATAGCCTCGTGCTTGCTTTAATGCTCTACAGTCGCCACCTTGAAATTCTTCATTTTTAAACAGAGGGCTCTGCAAATTATGTAGCTGGTCCTGAGTGCAGAACAGGAAAGAGGAAACGGAGAAGACGAGACATTCAGGGGGCGGACAGAACCTCAGAACGACACAGCAGGCTGCTAAACCGGGCTCCCGAGGCACAGGGGGCCCCACAACAGGGGGTTGACAAAAATGTTAAAAACCCAAGATAAAATGAACACCTTCGACCAGGTATCCCCAGAGTGCCCTTTGCCACAATACCGAGTTTCAAGTAAAACAGTTGAGAAAAGGGTGAGCTGGAGGCAGAGGCAGCAAACATGGACCCCAAGCAGAGGGAGGGGTCGGGGGCAAACAGGGGGACAAGCAGAGGAACGGGGTTCGGTCAATGAGCCTCACAAGCTACTGACCTGCTACATGTCTGATTGCAACCAGCCAGGCCACCCTGATCAACCAACCACGTGGCCTCAGGAGGCTCAGGGGGTGCAGTTTTTTTTTGTTTGTTTGTTTAGTGTTTCAGGGGCAAAGGTTCAAGGATTTGCTTTTTTGGTTTACTGTCAAAAAGGGAAAACTTCACAGTTTCGGATTAAGTACACAGACTACCCAGCATCCACGATGCCTCCTGCTAAGGAAAAGGGTTTCTCTGGCATGCTGACTCACTTACAGCCACCTGGCTGGGTTCCAGTAAGTACCGCCTCTCTCAAACCTGACCACTGAAAAATCGGTCCTCATCGATGGTCTCGGAGGAATCACTTAGACTCGAGAAGCTTAGCAGATACTGGACTGTGGTCCCTTGCACGTTCTCCTTCTTAAATTCCCAACAGTCAGTGTGGGCAAGAAAGGGAGAAGCCCATCAGGAATGAAAGGGCTCAGCACTGCTTTCCTGCCAAGAATAGGGTGTAGACGGCGAGAGGTGGCCACTCGTACAAATCCCTTCGTGTACCAGTCACCAGAGAGCCACGCACCCCAAATGGGAGGCTTCCCGACTTAGGGCCAGGGAGGAAGGCAGCCAGTCCGACAGGGACGGAGCTCTGGCTTGCCTGTGTATCTCAACAGAGCTTCCCAAGTTTAGGAAGGATGAGGCAAATGTGCAAAAAAGGTCCTTCAGTTAACTTGTTCCCCTCAACCCAAACCCCAATCTACTCCATTGCAGGGAGGAAGGGCCTAGGAATTCAATCGGCCCCAAGGGTCTAGGACTCACAGCCATTAACTACGGGCTTCGTTGGGCTTATTCTTCAAGAGACTATCTGGAGAGAAAGTAGAGGATTTGCTTATTTAAAGGCATGACACCCCCCCCCCCCCCCCCCCAGTTCTAGCCCCCATCTCCCAAATCTCTGGCCAGGACTGTCCCCAGGAATATGGCTACTTGCTGGGGACAAACTCCTTTTCCTGAAGTCACTTATCTGAAAGAGATGCTGGGTAACATGTATATAAAAGCAAAAATAAATAAATATCAATGTCCAAAAAGGCTTTGTGAGTTAATTAAAACCACTTGCTTGTGAAACAGCCCAGGGTGCTGCTGAGTCCCACCAGGGGCAGTGTCAGGGCCTAGGCCAGGGACTCTCAGAGCTCCCCGGGGCAGCGTGAGGTAGAATGAGTTACTGAGGTGCTACCTTGTGAATATGCGAGATCCGAGGGCCTCTCCCTCAGGCTTTCTTGGGGCGGGAATGGAGCCCACCAGCCCCAAGGACTGGGCCCACTCCACCCCAGCCACCTCGGGTGGACCCGAACCAGCTGCCGTCCTGTGGCGCCCCCTGGTGGCGATGCAATGACAGATCAGGATAAATTCCAGCAGGTCAAAGGTGAGCTGCCAAAGCTGCGCCAGTTAGCACAAAGTAAACAACAGGTTACCCTGGGACAGACGGAACCTGAACGCACATCCTGCTACACACCGCCAGTTACTTGGGTCCCTCCCACCCCGAAGGCCTCACAGTCCATCACTCCTCCACCTCACGGGGCTTCTCCTCTACACCACAGGTCAAACACACTCCTAGGTGGGAGACTGGATGTCGGTTAAGGCAAGGCTGCTGCTGTCGAGAGACATCCCCTCCTCTCCACCAGGAAACTCAAGGTCAACGGAGGTAGCCAGATGGCAGATGACGTATCAAAGGGGTTCCCTGTCCTCTCGGCCACACAGGGAAGGCTTGACAGCCTGGGCTACAGCTCCATAAAATCAAATTTCTTTGGAATTGAGGAGAAAAGAGACACCTCCCTTCCTGTCCCAGCAGGCTGCCACTTCCGGCGGCGCCACAGGACACCTCTTCTGACTGGTAAGGATTCATCCTGAAGCTTTCTGACCTAAACAGAAAGCTCTGTCCCCAGTTTGGATCTAGCTGCCAAAAGATTTTACCATCCCGTCAGCAGATGGGAGCAGGCACCTCTGGCCCACCCGCCCTTCCCCTGCTGAGGGCGAGGACTAGACCCAGAGGCGAGCTGCCCTGCTGACGAGTCTCTTCTCAACGACCACATTCCCAAAATCTCTCATAGCTGGGGGTCCCAATTGGAAATCTGGCAAGAATACCCACAGTGAAAACCTCTCTCCACCTTCCTCTATTCAGTGAGGCTGTTGGTTGGATTCTTAGCAGCATAAAACCTATCAGTAAACTAAAACTTGAGAGGCTCGGAGAGGGGATCCAGTTGACACCAACTGCCTGACCAGATCCCAAAACCATCCTCCAAAGAATAAAAAACACGGCCCTTCGTGGGCAAGAACAGGTAAGGAGGTAAACATGATAGGGCCGTTGCTTCTCAAAAAACAGTAACAGCTCATGTGCTCTTTCTTCTTTTTTCTTCTTTCAACACAAGACAGAACAGAACTCCTAGCAAGGCAAAATCGAAACTTCGGCTGGAGAGGGACCAACAGCCATTAGAAAACCTATGTCCTGGCTGCCGCCTGGGAGCTCCCCCCAGCCCTGCTGGGACCCAGTCAGCTGTCCGGGTTCTTTTCCGCCTCTTTGGAATGGATAATGTACATGAAGGTCTGCTCGATGGTGAAGTCGGGCGGGAGGCTGCCCTTGTGCACGCCCACATGCTTGCTCATGAGGTTCAGGGTGGAGCTGTAGTGGCCGCAGACAGTGCAGCGGTACATGAGGGCCCCCGAGTGTGTCTTCAGGTGGCACTTGATGGTCGAGCGGCCTCGAAAGAACTTGTGGCACACCTTACACTGGTACGGCTTCTCGCCCGTGTGGATCCGCCGGTGGTAGTTGAACTCGCTTGTGTGGGCAAACCTTTTGCCACAGACCTTGCAGCTATACTTGCTGTTCCCAGGCTGGCCCTGCAGAGCCAGCTCCTCACTCAGGAACTCCTCTGCTGGCAGCTTCCGCTTCTGGAGAGCTGGGTGCTGTAGCCCCAAACCGGGCCGCGCGTCAAGGCCACTGTTGCATTTGTGCTGGCTGAGATGGTAGCGATAGGCAGCCTCCGACTTGAAGCTCTGGCTGCACAAGTGGCAGCGGAAGAGGGCGTCTTCGAGGCTTTGGTGCACAGCCATGTGCTTCTCTAGGAGATGCCAGTCCACAAAGCTGTTTGCACACACAGAGCAGGAGAAGACTGAGATGCCCAGATGGGACAGCGTGTGCCACATGAGGCTGCAGAGGTTGAGGTGGCGCTGGTCGCAGACGCTGCAGGCCTGGCCCTTCAGGTTCAGATGGTCAAGGACGTGCCCCCGCACCACGTGGAAATCTTTGGCCAGCGCCTTCCCACAAGCAGCACATTTCAACTCTGCCGAGGCCGCCCCCGAAAACAAACCCAGCTTCCCAGACAGGGGATCGTTGGGGTGGACGATGATGTTGTTCTCAAATATCCCATCCCGTCGGTGGAGGGTCAGCTGCCACTGGGTAAAGAACTTAGTTTCACACATGTCACAGGAGAAGAGGAAAATGCCAATGTGGGATAGAACATGGGTCACCCGGGAGTTCCGGTCCTGGAAGTGGGTCTCACAGACCTTGCAGTTGCCGGTCAGCAGGTCCACGTGGTCTCGAGCATGCTGTCGGATCAGCTGAATGTTGGGCTCTAGAACTTTCTTGCACACCTGGCAGGGCATGGCCTTATTCTCTCGGTTGTCATTCTCTCCAAAAGTCAGCTCATCCTCACTGTCGTCACTCAACTCAATCACCTCCTCGGCTGTGCCTATCTCCTCAGTGGGGTCTTCAAACTGCAAGTCATCATCCCCCAGGTCGTCCAGCTGGAGCTCATCCATCTGCCCAAAGCTGGGGTCTTTGGAGTGGTCGCTATTGCTCAGACAGGAGTTGGTCCCGGTGGTAATGTCGATAGCGTTGTCCGGGGTGAAGAAACTGCTTTTACTGAAGTCTCCATTGCTCTGAACTTTGTATGGCTGGCAGGAGCTCGTGCTGGTTTGGATGCTCATGTTGACAGTGCCCAGGACCGGCTGCGTAGTCACCACACCAGGAGCGGGGGTGAAGGGGGCAGGCGCATCGTGCTCTTCCGTCTTTGGCGGCAGTGGCTGCTGTGGCAGAGGCAGGCTCTGGTTAATGTCACCGGTGACGTTTCTCTCTTCCTCTTTACAGCTTCCCCCACCATCACTGGGCAACACGTAGTTCCTATCAGGCCCAAAGTGCTCCCCCGCACCCCGGAGGTCTCCGAGGGGATAGGCGGGTTCTGCTGAGCTACAGCTCTGGGTACCGGGGTGGCTCTCACCGGTGCCGCTCAGGGGCTTGGCCACGGCAGTGCTCTCCAAGTCAGGAAAGGTGGAGTGACAGGCCCGGAGCAGGTCCTCCATACCCAGGCGCTCGGCGACCTCGTAGATGACCCCAACGTTGATCAGGTCTGTGAAGAGCTCTGACGTGTAGACGAAGCTCAGGATCTTCTCAAAGTTGGCGGGCGTGATGAAGTCTACCACGTAGGTCCTGGCGGCATCGAGCCCCGTATTGAGGAAGAGGTTCTGGAAGTAGCCGGCCGCACAGGCCAGCACAGCTTTGTGCGCCGGGAAGGAGCGGCTCCCCACCACAATGGTGACATCGCACATGGTCTCGGAGAGCCGACACTTGTTGAGTTCCTTCAGCAGGTTGTTGGGGTGGTTGGTGCTTTGCAGTTTGATCCGCATGCCCATCTTAGCAGCTCCGATGAAGTTGCCTCTGTATCAGCACAGTTCATCTGCGGACAGTAAAAGGAAGAGATGGATGGCCAAACACATCCCTGCAAGTGAGGAGCTCGGCGGAAGAAAATACCGCCGGGTCGGAGGGTCTCCAAGCCCCGGGTGGGGGTAGGAGTGAACGGGCTTGGGGGTTCGGGGCTTGGGGTTCGGGGCATGGCTGAGCTGCTCAGTGTGCACAGCAACCCCTCTCCCCGCATACTCCCCAGGGCAGAGCTGTTACGTCGAGATCCCAAAGTACTAAAACAAATCGGACAGCGTCGTCGTCTTTAAGAGTCGGGAAGAGAGGTGGTGGGCCTGGGGGGACAGAAGCTAGAGCCCTGGACCCTGGACCCCGGCCACAGGCAACCGCCCAGACACAATCTTTCACTTCATTACCTGGCAGGGGCTCGAATTAATGTCCTAACTTCTTCCCCAGTGTGAGCCCTATCTCACTGGGCACATTCACTTCTCTTACGATGCCAAATGCCATACAGGTACTCGAACACGATTATTAAAGTTCCAGTAGCTGCTGAGGGCAAGATAAGGTCGCTTCCGATCTTTCCGTTTCTTATGGATGCTCTGTCCTTGCGGTCCCTAAGTCAACCTCTCACTCATTCAGGAGTGTTGACCTCTCCCTAACCTAAGCTACCTGCCTGCTTCTTGTCCTACCATAACCCAGGGCCGTCCGGATACTGCCGTGACCGCCTCCAGACGCTGTGGATGAAGCCAAAGTACCCGGGGCCCAAAGCAAGCAAGCTGCATTCACCAGGGATGGACTCCGGTTTTTTCCTGCCCACCCTTTTTGGGATCTACGCCTATGTGGACCAGAACTGGAGACTTACTAGATGCCCTAGGAAGGGCATCTAATCCTACAGGCAAGACTCCTAAGGACCTGCGGGGTCCCACTGCTCCCCTTGGAGTCCCGCCTGCGGACCAGCTCGTCCCGCAGCCTCGCCGCTCGCCCGCGCGCACAGCCCCGCACCTCACCGCCCTCTACTAACTCCCAACTTTTTCTGGGGTCCAGGAAGCTTCTGCGCATTGCTGGGGTGGCAGCCAAGCAGCTCCCCGACCCCCAGGCCGCAATCAGGCGGGGCCCCGGGAAGCGGGGGGGTACTTCCGAGCGGGCCCCCCAGCAGCCCGCGGTGCCGCAGGCTCC
The DNA here is from genome assembly GCF_048418805.1 of Vulpes vulpes. Classification (NCBI taxonomy): domain Eukaryota; kingdom Metazoa; phylum Chordata; class Mammalia; order Carnivora; family Canidae; genus Vulpes; species Vulpes vulpes. The sequence continues at coordinate 552,085 of NW_027325812.1, forward strand.
CCCCGGGGGCTCGAACCCAGGAAGGCCGCTGGGTCGCTGGGTCGGGCTGGGGCTCCATCGAGGGCCACGGAGCACCTCGGTGCGGCCGCACACGGCGGGGCCCGGGCGCCCCCGGAGCCAGGGGATGCGCGGCGGGGCCGGCGGGGGGTCGGCCTGGGGCGCGCAGGGGGAGCGCAGCGGCGGGGAGCAAGGCCGGGCCGGGCGGCGTCGGCGGGGGCAGCCCTCGGCCCGGCCGCGCTTACCGGCTCCGCGGGGCCCGAGCACCATCGCCGCCGCCGCCGCACACAAAGGCCCCGGCCCCCCGTGCCCGGCCCGACGAGGAGGCGGCGCCGCCGGCCGCGGCCAGACTCTCCATCCGCCGCGCCGCTCGCCGCGCCGGCCCGGGCCGCCCCCGCCGCCCGGCCCGCAGCGCCCCCCGCCGTCCCGGAGGAGGCAGCGCCCCCCGCCGCTCGGCCGCAGCGCCCCCCGCCGCCCGGGAGGAGGCAGCGCCCCCCCACGGCGGGGCCGGGACCCCAGGGGGCGGCGCCGCGGCCCCACACTCCGCCGCCTCCAGCTGCGCGGCCCGGCCCGGCCCCGGCGCCGCACCGAGGTGCTCCGTGGCCCTCGATGGACCCCCGCCAGGCCCCGCCTGCCCCCCACGCCCCGCGCGCCCCGCCCCCTCCCCCTGCCCCCCCCCCCGCTCCCCCCACCCCGGCCCGCCCGGCCTCGCCACGGCGCGAGCAGCTGCGGGGACCTGCCTTCCCACCCGTCGCGCTCTGATCTACCAGGCGCCGGCCCTTCCCTCCTGACCCCGGGCCCTGGAGGAGTGGGCAGCACTATCCCGACTCTAAACTCTCATCCTCTGCCCTGTCCTACGTCTCATAGTACCAGAAGCTTCTCAGAACGTCCACTATTGTAGTTTTTTTGGGGAAAAAGATTATTTGATTAATTCGTGAGCGCACTGGGCTGAGAGCGTCCTGGAGACAGGGCTCCGTGGTTCTGGTCCTCCTCGTCGAGGTGCGCACCGCGACCACAGCTTCCTGGGCCGACAGGTGCTTCGGAAAGTGAAAGAACAGGTCCTTGAGGCCTGGGCTCCTGGTTCACCCCCTCCTGAAAATTTCTGACGCCCCTCCTCCCACCTAGCTGGCCAAGGAAGGAGTACGCGGGGTCCCACTGCACCTCGAGAGCCCAACCCTGTTTCCTGAAGCCTGTCCTCCCTAAGGGGAACAGCGTTTGTCACCCCAAATATTGTCCTCCCTAAGGGGAACATCATTTGTCACCCCAAATATGCCTCTTTGGCATAAGGACTATTTTAGGCTGCTTATTTTTATGAACCAGCAGACACAGGAGAAGCTCTGAAATCAGAATAAAAATTACATTTATGAGGGAAACCTCCATTTGTAAGGGCGTCTCTCTGCCCCAGAAGAGAAGAACCACTAGATCTCTAGAAACTCTCCTCGTTGGAGAAGGAGAACTTCAATCTGCATAACCACCATCCCCTTATTTGCTGTGCTTGGCCTGAAAACCCATCTTCTTGGGCTCCCAACCCCCAATATCTTCTTTTGTCTTTAACTGGATATGGTATTTAAGGTGGTGACTTAGGCCATTTTAGGGCATTGCAGAGTTTTCCTGAGCTTCTCCCATGTATATAAGAGGTATACTTGTCACTAAACTTCTGTTTTTCTCCTGGTAATCTGTCTTTTACTGCAGCATGTCTCAGCCAAGAACTTAGAAGGGTAGAGGAGGGTGGCCTGGATGGCTCGATCAGAGAACTGTCTGACTCTTTAGTTTCAGGTTCAGCCTTGGTCACCATCTCAGGGTCTTGGGATCCAGCCCCATGTAGGGCTCCACGCTCATCATCGGGGAGTTAGCTGAGACTCTCTCTCTCCCTCTCCCTCTGCTCCTCCCCCCACTCATGCTAGAGCATGCACACTCTCTCTTTCTCAAATAAATAAATCTTTAGGAACCCTGGGTGGCTCAGCGGTTTAGCACCACCTTCGGCCCAAGGCCTGATCCTGGAGACCCGGGATGGAGTCCTGCATCCTGCTCCCTGCTCCCTCTGCCTATGTCTCTGCCTCTTTCTCTCTCTCCATGTCTCTCATGAATAAATAAATAAAATATTTTTTTAAAAGTTTATACTGTTTATACTTGCGATACTATGACTTATGATAAGAAATATATATATCTGATGTTTGTGCTCATTTCTGACAAAGAGCTCCTAAAACCATTGGAATTTCCTAAGTGATGAATATCATAGAAGTGTCTTTTGTTATGTTGTTGGGTGGTTTGGGGCACCCAAGGATGGGGGCTGGAGGTTGAATCAATTGCTAATGGCCAATAATTTAATCAATCATAACCATGTAATGAAGCCCCATAACAATCCAAAAGGATGGGGTTCAGAGAGTTTTCTGGGTTATGAACACATGCATGTTCAGGGAGGGGAGAGTGGTGCACTCAGAGAGAATGTGAAAGCCCCATGCCCCTTTGCCTGTGCCTTGCCCTAACGATCTCTTCCATCTGGCTCTTCTGGAGTTACATCCTTTTATAGTAAACTGGTGATTTAGTAGGTAAACACGGTTCCTGAGTCCTGTGAGCCACTCTAGCAAATTAATCAAGCCTATGGGGGGACTTGTGGGAACCTCCAGTCTGTAGCTGGTAGATCAGAAGCATGGGTAATAGCCCAGACATGAGATGGCGTCTGGAGTGTGAGGGGTGGTCTCAGAGGACTGAGCCCTTAAGCTGTGGAGTCTGATAAAATCTCCGGGTAGATGGTGTCAAGGCATTGCTTGGCGTGGCGAAACCATCCCTCCACGTACATTGGAATTAGTCCAGAACCTTTAAGACCGAAGTCTTTTTAAGGTAAATCACCAAACAGGGCTCCAGGATGGCTCAGTCATCAGACTTTGACTCAGGTCATGGTCTCAGAGTCCTGGGATCAAGGCCCTGCCTTCGCATCCTGCTCCTCACCCAGCTCCATGGGAAGTCAGCTTGTCCCTCTCCCTATGCTCCCCTCCTGCTAGTGTGCACTGTCTCTTCTCTCTCACAAATAAAAAAATAAAATATTTAAAAATAAATAAATAGGGCAGCCCTGGTGGCACAGTGGTTTAGCGCCACCTGCAGCCCGGGGTGTGATCCTGGGGACCAGGGATCGAGTCCCGCATCAGGCTTCCTGCATGGAGTCTGCTTCTCTCTCTGCCTCTCTCTCTCTCCGAATAAATAACTAAATAAATCTTTAAAAAAATATATTTAAAAATACTAAAAAAATAAAATAAATAAATAAGGAGCACCTGGGTGGCTCAGGTCACGATCCCCGAGTCCCCAGATCAAGCCCCACGGTGGGCTCCCTGTTCATCGAGGAGCCTGCTTCTTCCTCTCCTCCTGTCCCTCCCCCCGCCCACCCTCATGCATGCGCGAGCTCGCTCTCTCTCTCACCCCGGCTCTCTCTCTCTCAACTAAATCAATAAAATCTTAATAAAATAAAATAAAATAAAATAAGTAAAGTCAATCACCATGCAATCCCAGTAACGCACACACACAAAGCTAAGTGGAGAAGGGCCAGAAATTCAGTCAAGGTCTTTTGGGTCAGGTCTCCTTAGGTACAACCTCTTAACAACAGGAAGAGAGCCAGGATTTCTTCACACATTCTCCAAGTACAAAAACAAAACAAAACAAAAAACAGGAATCTGGCTTAAAATTTGGCTTCATTTTTCCTGGAATCCCCAGGATTGCAATTTTTGTCAGTCCCACCAGAGAGCAACCTTTCTGCATTTATGCTCCTCCTTGGCAAAGCACTTGAGTCCTCTAAGCACACGCGCCCATCTCCTGAGTCTGAGCTGTACCAACTCTTGAAGCTTTCGTGACCCAAATAAATTCCCTAGAATCTGCAAAAGCTAAAACCTTGTAGATAGATACTTTTGAAAAGCCAGCATGATGATTCACTGAAGAAAGGCTTGAGGCTCCAACAGGAACATTCTTTGACCTCTAGCAATAAACCTGACCCAGAGGACACTGAGTTGGACTTTCTCTCCACCTCCCACCCCACTGTACTACCGTAGGTCCAAAGTTGCCCCATTTAGGTCCTTGGAAGAGAGAACTTTCACTGGGGTGAAGGACCTGTGGGAAGCAACCTTTGGCTCGGTGGCACTGTCTCCTCACTGCCTTGGGCGAGTGCAGTGTTGACATTGTATCAGGCGGTTCGGGAGCATGGCCAGGCCCTGCACCAGACTAAAATAAGGAGTCTGAGGATTTCCCAGGCTTTCCCTCCGGATACAGAACACCCCTTCGGATCCCTGGGCTGTGGTAGTTGGCACATGAGATACATAAAAGACACACACACCTCATCTCAGTGCCTTGCATATTCTGTGGACCTCTAGACCAGCGCTACGGGGGCTGGTATCGATTGCATTGCAGAGGAGTCTGGAACAAATGTCTTCCCCTTCAAACAACTAAGATGGCCAGTTAACACTGAAGACAGCTGCTCCCTTCTTTCTCAGTCTCTGTAGTCACTTCCCCATCCATGCCCCATCCTGGCAAGACCAAGCGTTGTTTGTTCGTCCACAACCCCGCTATACCATGAACCATGTATGGGTCGCCGTCTGTTCCATGACCTGTTCCCGGACCCCTGCTTGACATTTGGAGACAGAGAAATGGTGCAATTCTATAGATTAATCCTCCTCTGTGGCTGGGTCCTTGCACAGCCTTGGCTGCCTTGCACCACCCACGCCTTCACCCTTCTCTACATAGAGTCAGATTCAAGATTGCTGTCTCCTAGGCCCATCCTAGAAATACAGACAAGCCATTCGGAATATGTTTTTCCTTTATCCAAAGCTAATCTGTGAAAGTTTTTGAGTGCTAGATACCATCTTCCAAATTCACTGATTTATTTTTTAATTACTAAATAGGTCTTCTAATACTACCTGTATGAAGCACTGACTAAGACACTGTTGGGGAAATCGGTACATGTACAAAATAAAGATGCTTCCATTTATATATGATACATGTATGTGTGCACATCATAAATGTGTATGTGTGTATGATGTAGCTGGAAGAGTCAAGAAAGAAAAACCCACCCACCGGCCAAACAATTGCATCACTCTAGGTCACATGTGAAAATCCTTTATTGTTGAGTAAAGAGAGACATCATATTTTTAACAAAGGACACTCCAGAAACCCCGAGGAAATGTATAGTCAATGTCCACTGGGGCCGAGGATGCTCACTCTGCAGTTTCTACATCACAGCAGGATAGAGGGATGGAGAAGGCATTAAAGCACAGCCGTGTTACAAGAATGGGGGAAAGAAAGGGAAGGAGGAGCGTGTGCAGCTGGCAGTTGGGAGAGTGTAACAGGTGTCTTCATGATGCAGCCCAGGGGTCCAGAAGTAGAGAGCTGAGGACCAAAAAAAATGAAATCACATGCTCTGTCTTGTAAAATTCCCACCGACCACCAGCTGGGGAAGTAGGGGTATGTGAGTGGGGGGGGAGATATGTAAAGGGAGGAAAAGAGAACAGAAGAGAACAGAAGTCTTAGCCCTCAGCTTTCCCTGTAGCCTTTGAACTAGAGGACTGAACCCTTCTAACCACAGGAGCTTGCCCTTTCCCCGTTCTGTGTTTACTGTGCTACTTAGAAACACCCCTGTGCATGGTCTGTGGGTCCCTACACTAGATTCCTATCCTACTCGCATCCCCATGAGCCAGGAATACACATAGCCCTATCCAGTGTGCTCTGGTGCTAATGCTCCCCCCAGGCTCACCCATGGCCTCCTCTTTCCAGAAACCTCCCAGAGAAAGCACAGGCCCAGGGATCACCTCCTGTGTTAGCAGTTTCACATGAATGAAATAAGATGACACAATGATCTGTGTTGCTCCGTCTCATCTAATCTTAAATGCCAGGCCCCGGGGACTTGACGTGCTGTTCCTCCTGGCGCCTCGCGGGTTGAGAACGCTCCATCAGTGGTGAGATTATGCAGGCTGCGATTATGCCAGCGGCCCCTCTGAAAGAGCCTGGATTCACCAGCGAGCATTAAAAGAAGGTTTCTACAATGCACTTGTTTTCACCATTTGTATAAAATACTACGGCAAAATTGCACTGTAATTATCTTTATGGCCGATGCAGAGCGCCGGGGAGAGTGTGTCATCCAGATATAGCTGCCCGTGTAATTATCTGGCGGTCGCAGCACTGAAATAAGCATCTAATGAGAGCAAAATGATACGGTGAGTACCGTGTAATCAGTGAGTTACGGTTATTACGGCTGCGTGGCCCTCTCGCCCGACCGAGCGGGGCCAGACCCGGTCTCGGGCCCAGGGGCCGTGCGCCCGCAGCCCAGGCTGCCGTCGAGCGGGGGAGCAGGAGTCTCCCCGTGGTCACCCGGCTCCCACTCCCGCGCTTTCTCCCCCACACCTGCTCCTTCAGAGCTACTGCAAAGAAGCTGTGGGCTGGGCTGCAAGGCCTGGGGGGAGCTGGGGCTGCGACAGCCCTTCCGTGCTGTGACTAGACGCTTCCCCGGGGACTCGCCGACCCAGGGACCAAGCGAGACATCCGTCAGCCCACCCGAGCCCAGGGTCCAGCCCAGACAGCTCCACGCAGACAGACCAGAGCCCGCCAGGGGCGACACTGGGGCTCCCCCGCCTCCGGACTGATCCCAATGCTGCCAACACACAGCCTGTGCTCCGTGTGCCAGGCCCTGTCCTGAACACTTTACCTACGATCCGTCCTCAAAACCACAAGCCTGCAACCTAATATGACCCTCATTTCTCAGATGAGGAACCTGTGGCACAGGAGGGTTATGTAACTTGGCCGAGGGGACACAGCCAGGGAGCTGCAGATCCCGGATTCAAACCCAGGCTATGCTCTAAGGAGTTAGGCTACGTGGAGGTACTGAGATATGGTTTCTGGTTACTCCCCATTAAATTTCAGAGTTCCTTGCATTTCTTCCTAAATCACGCTTGTGACGAATTACACACTAGACCCAGTCACCCGAGATCTGAATGATCCACACAGTTTCTGCCTACCTAGGAGGCCGAACACTCAACCCCTGTGAGTTGGATGTGGTGCCTGTTACTACCGGGTGCTGCTACCTCCAGCTTGTACAAGACGATTCAAGAACGGAGCCCGAACAACAGGAGCTGACCATCCGAGAAGCCACAGGGTCAACCCCTCGCTCCCGTGGCCCACCACCTCTGCCTACTCGGGAGTCAGCCAGGGTCCGTGACTCAAGGGAAACAGGGGCGTGTGTGCGTGCATGTGAGTTCGGTGTTCTTGCAGACAGGTACGCAGCTCTGGGGGCTGGCGTGTTGGACCAACAGTGTGCTGGCCGCTGGCCATGTATTTTAGGGCAAATTTATGACTATAAATGCCTGTAGCATCAGACAAAATGTCTCTCCGGCTCCTCCCCCTTACACACGCACAGTCCCCTCTCCTAACCAATAATCCTTACCTTATTCCGCACTGGGGGGATACTGGAGGGTGCCAAAGCTGGGGACCTTCTCTTGGTTTACATCAACAGGAGTGTCTGAGGTAAAATAAACAGTGTAGTTAGGAGGGGTTTTTCTGAATGTGACCTTCACCCTGACCCAGTATCAAAGGGCTAGCCATAAAAAAAAAAAAAAGGGCTAGCCATGAAGGGCAGCATCGGGAGACAGAGTCAGAAAACAGAGGCATGCTGTGTTTGGGAGATGGGGGCAAGAACAGCTCCCACCCCTCCAACTCCTTCCCAGCTGCAGCAGGACGACTATCTTATGAAGGTCTCCCCGTTGTGTTCCCAGGGACATCTGGACTGTGGCTCCAACCTGATTGGGTAGAAGGGCTGAGGAGCCCTCACTATAGCTAAGAAAAGTCCTGTCTTTCCCTCTGGTGACAAGTATGAGGCACTTGACTTCTGCCGAATCTTTGCTAGTACCCTAACCCCTCCCACTGTGCCCTCACACGCTCCTACCTGGCTGGATGTTCCTCTTGCCCATAAGTCCCACGAAGAAGTCATGCATGTCACCTGTAGAAGAAGGGCCGACGTTGCCAACAGTGATAATGAGGGTAGGGGAGTGTCAAGACTTCCAAGATTGGGTTTCTTGGGTCTTTATCATGCCACAACTGGACTCCCCAGTCAGCAGGCTATTAGCCACCCTCTCTTCCCACCTCACCCTCTCCACAGTGCAAGAATTCTCTGCCCCACCCCCCCAGGTGTCTGGCTTAGAGTCTTCACAGCCACCAAGAGGTTCTCTTGCTTCTCAAAGACCAGCTGATGGAGAAAGAGTCCACCCCGCTCATCACACCTGTTTCCTCCTGGTACCCAGTGGAGCCCATAAGCCCATGCCCTGGTGCCCATGAGCTGTTGCAGCTGGCATATTGTTTGTGCCAGCTGAGACAGGGCCAGTCAGAATGGCCACTGGGCCCCATGCCCATGGAGCTCTAGCAAACGGTCAGCAGAGACAGGGAGGGAGAAGAGGCTACTCACGTTTCTGGGGAAGTGGTGATTCCTTAGGATCTGTGAAAGCAAGAAGAGTGTGTCATTGGGGAATGGAACCTGGAAAGGAATGGTCAGAGGGTGTTCAGAGCACAACCCCCAATTATTCACCAAGCCGTCGCCCGTCTCCATCCCACCTGAAGGCTCTTCTCAAGCCTATTTAATCATCAGAATCCTGCCCCCCATCCCCTTCTCCCCAGGGCTGCTTCCTACCCACACTAGCCTTGCTCAGCATTTTGAGCAATCCTTCCAGAGAGACTGAGCCGCTGTCATAGAGCTTCCGGAGCAATGACGGGGGCAACTGGTAGAGGTCCGAGTCCTTTTAAGGGACAGAAACAAAGAGGGCTGAGGCAGGAGGCTCACACCTGATCCATTCACCCCTCCCCACAAACCATGGCCTCTTCTTGAGCCCATTACAATTGAACCCGACATCCTGTATCTTTTGGGATTTCTTCTGGTTTACAATGGAAGAGAAGTGGGCTCTCAAAGTGTGGTCGGGGACCAATAGCATCAATAGCACCACTGCCATAGGCTTCTTAGAAATTCCTAATCTGCATCTCCGTCCTACCTGAGACCTACCGAGAAGATCTGCATTTCAACCCGGCCCCTGCGGTTATTCACCTGCACAACAAGATTGGAGAAGTAGGGGTAGAAGGAGCACATCGGGCATCCCTGTAGGCACACCAACTGTCCCAGTTTGCCTAGGACTCTGAGCTTTCCTGGGATATGGGCTTTTCAGTACTTAAACGGGTGGTCCTGGGAAAATTGGGATGGTTGGTCACTCTATCTCCCAAGCTCAAAGGGGACTGCGTCTTGGGGCTCTCTCCCAACTGCCTCCACCTCCCAGTGAGAAGGGCCATTGGCTCTGCTCTCCTTGGCACATCAGGAGCCAGTTTCCTGGGGATATGGTTGCCCTGCTATATGAGGGAGCCACAAAGTCCGCCACTTTCAAGAAAGGAAAGGACAAATAGATAAATTTATTTATTTATCTTCTCCCCCACAAATAAACCTCATTCTGGACCTGCTGCCAGGCAGGGGCTCTTCATTGTGTTGGTGATTTTTTTTTTAGCAGTTTGGGCACCGCAGGATGGTTGGTGGGCACACACCCCACAGCCAGTTAACTGCAGCTGCAGAGAGATGATGCCAATGATCACGTTCGGAGATCCTCACCTTAGTCTCAGCAGTGCCTCCCTCTCCAGAGCCCAGCTGTCCTTGGGCTGCCGAGCACAGAGCACATCTACACAGGATGCACCCCTGCACACACCAACCCCGTCGCCCAGCACACATACCTCCTACCCTCTCCTCACCCCCACTTCCCCCGTCCTCACACAACATTGGGGAGAAGGGGTAGGATGACAACCTCTCCCTTTCATTGACCAAGGGGGACCAGGTCTTGAAGTAAGCTTGTCTTAGAAAAATATATCCAAAAAAAAAAAAAAAGAAAGAAAAAGAAAAATATATCCAGGGGTGCCCAGGTGGCTCAGCGGTTGAGTGTCTGCCTTTGGCTCAGATCATGATCCCAGGGTCCTGGGATCGAGTCCCACATCTGGCTCCTCCTCGCAGGAAGCCTGCCTCTCCCTCTGCCTGTGTCTCTGCCTCTCTCTCCGTGTTTCTCATGAATAAATAAATAAATAAATACAATCTTTACAGAAAGAAAGAAGAAGAAAGAAAGAAAGAAAGAAAGAAAGAAAGAAAGAAAGAAAGAAAGAAGAAAGAAAAATATATCCAGATATTCCGACTCTCTCCAGATGAAACTTTGGACTCCAAACATAATGTCCAATGCATACTTGGCATTCCTTGTGTATTTTTTTTAAGATTTTATTTTTTTTATTTTTTATTTTTTTATTTATTTACGATAGTCATACACAGAGAGAGAGAGAAGCAGAGACACAGGCAGAGGGAGAAGCAGGCTCCATGCACCGGGAGCCCGACGTGGGATTCGATCCCGGGTCTCCAGGATCGCGCCCTGAGCCAAAGGGAGGCGCTAAACCGCTGCGCCACCCAGGGATCCCTAAGATTTTATTTTTAAGTAATCTCTACATCCAATGTGGGGCTGGAACTCAAGCCTGAGATCAAGAATCGCATGCTTTCCCCGACTGAGCCAGCTGGGTGCCACTATTTTTTTGTATTTTTGAAGTGGTTCTAGTCTTTTGGATCCAGTGCAACAGCCACCACCTGTAAGTCTGCGTGCCTATCATGCCCTGGGATGCGTAGGGTTGAAGACTGACTCCTCTCTTTACCCTGCATATGGCTTCCTAGGCAGCCACTTTTCCCAAATTGTTCAAATATCCTGCCCAGGGATCCCTGGGTGGCGCAGCGGTTTGGCGCCTGCCTTTGGCCCAGGGCGCGATCCTGGAGACCCGGGATCGAATCCCACGTCGGGCTCCCTGCATGGAGCCTGCTTCTCCCTCTGCCTGTGTCTCTGCCTCTCTCTCTCTCTCTCTCTCTGTGACTATCATAAATAAATTTAAAAAAAAAAAAAAAAAACAAATATCCTGCCCACCTCCTGTAATGAGATGCTAAACTGATCCTAGCTGGAGAGGCAGTTGGACTTCACACACTGAATTTGTAATAAGTTCCACCTATAATCATCTTAAAAGCATGTGTACCAATCTAATTGCTGTCATTTCAAAATCTTAAAAAGAGGAACAGAGGCTCTTACAGACGTGCCTAGAGACACCCTCTGATGGATACATAACTCAGGTAGCCCCAAGCTGCCTCCCAGCCTCCCCTCAACAGCCACGGGCCAGGCAGAGTGCAGCTCTCTGCCAGGTGGGCACTGCAGAGGGGCGCCTTACCTTGCTGTGGCCCCCACCAGGCACCACTTGCTCCTGTGAGTCCTCACAGACAGCCCCAAAACTGGAAGCCAGGCTGATGGCCAGGATGGCTGCAAACAGCAGGGCACTCCGCATGGTGCCTAGGAGGGCAGAGGGTCGGGACAGGAATGAGGGGAAGAGGTTACAACACAGATGCAAATGCAGGAGACAGTCGGCACCTGTCCTGAGCCTGCTTCCCCAGCGCCCCCTCTCTCTGGCCAAGCCCTGGTCTGGGGGAACATCTCTGAGCAGGCAGGCCAGCCCCTGGGCTCAATTGCCCTGCTCCCCCATCACGCATCTCCCGACGCTGAGCACCTGGCAATGGGCAATGTGGCAATAGTGCCAGACTCTCGTCTCCAAGCAAGAGAGATTCGCAGGACACGCACGGTCTGGTCTGTCTTCTTAGTTAGCCTGAGGAGGGACTCGGGACTCTGCTTTCCAGCACCAGGTAACCCAAGACTTAGGCAAAAGTTTCTAGGATGGGAGCAGTCTGAAGCCACAGGCTCCAGACAGTCCTGGTTCTCTGCCCCTGCGGGTGCTTTCTGCTCGTCCCAGGGCCCTGCTCCCGGATCAGAGGCCCCACCTCTGTTCCCTCGGGTCCTTTATCCTCTCCCAGCTCTGGCCTCTGGCCTCTGGCGCCAGCCCCAGCCCATCCAACATTCTCCCACTGGTGCCTACCTGTGGAGCAGTTCTGAGCCGAGGGCAGCTGGTCTAACAGGATGGGGGGCCAGCCGGGAACACTGGCCACTGCCCACGCACAGCACACCGCCTGGGTGGAGAGAGCCCAAGTGGAGGGGATCTGAGGATGTGGCAGGAGCTTGTGGCTCCCAGATAAAGGCTCTGGGAGGGTCTGGGGGAGCCGGGGGAGGGGCTGTGAATCACCAATCCCAGGGTGGCTGGAGGGGAGGGGGGAGGCTGGTGGAGAAAAAGGAGGATATAGGCTGCAGACACACACACACACACACACACACACACACACACACACACACACCCCACACACCCCACAAACCCT